>NW_007730707.1:2012-14023 GCF_000696425.1 Galeopterus variegatus
TAATGATTACCAGACGCAGGGAAAGGGACGGGGGAGGGGGGCCAGGGAAAGGTTGGTAGACTAGTGCAAGTTACAAAGTTATAGCTAGACAGGAAGAATAAGTTCTAGTGCCCTGTGGTGACAGTTTCTAATAATATTGTATTGCATTTTTTAAGATAGGCAGAAAAGAGGATCTCGAATGTTAAATGTTTAGGTGATAGGTATGCTAACTATTCTGATTAGATCATTATACAATATATGCACGTATTGAAACAATGAAGTGAAACCCATAAACATGTACAATGAAAAAAATAAAAGAGAGAGAGAGAAAGAGAGAGAGAGAGAGAGAGAGAGAGAGAATACACACAGCACATCCACAGAAGATCCCAGGCAGTTCAAAACACTCCCCGTAAAGTGCTTCCTACACCTGTCCTGCCCACCACTGCACAATCCTTTTGTGAAGTAATTACATGTAAATTACAGAAAACAGTCTTTCATTTTCTTACCAATCAACAGTCAGTACAAAGAATGCAAAGTCATTCTTACTTAAAAGAGAAATGCTCCCTAAAATCGGATNAAAAATGAAAACCATATTTCTGATTCGCATATCTGGATAAAGGTTGGTACAATTTAATGATGTGGGGAAATCATGTTAAGTGTGAGATACGTAGAAGACATCTAAGTAGAGATGTCAAGTGGGCAACAGGATGCATGAGTCTGGAGCTCAGAAGGAATGACAGGGCAGAAGATAACACACTTGGGATCACCAGCATCTCTGTAGAACTTAGGGCTTTGGGAGAGATGAAACCATTTAAGAAGAGGGCCAGGGTCTTGATGAACTCCAATACTGAGACATGCAGGAGAGGAGGAGGAGTCAGCAGAAGAGAGTAAGAAAGAATGTCCAGGATGTGTGAGGAACACCAGGTGAGTGTGGTATCCTGGAAGCCAAGAGCAAAGAAAATTTCAAGTGAAAAAAAAAATTGTGTTTTTGATAGTCTCCTAGAACTACTGCAGAGCCACTTCTGAGAATGACAGGAGGAAAGGAGGCAGGGCAGGCACAGAAATTCTTCTTTTCCCTTTCTATGTATTGAACTTTGTGATAAAATTATGTTAGACAAGAAGCCTCCATCATTGAACCAATGATCTCTGCAGTAAGTGCCTCCTCTCCCACCTGTTATAAGTGCCATCTACATGGAAAACATCTTAGAAAATACACGTAGCACTTTGTTAACTGTAGTCTCTCTATATTACTACAGATCACTAGATCCCATTCTTCCTACCAAGTATTCTGCGTCTTTGAATAGCTAGTTCAGATGATGTTGTATGTTCCTAACGCAAAGACATGAGAAATATTTCAGGTGTTGGACACACTAAACACCTGGATATGATCACTGCACACAGTATGAATGTACACAATTATCATATTGTACTCCATAAATATATACAATTATCATGGGTCAATTAAGAAAAATAAATTAAAAAGAGAAAAAAAAGAGAACTGGTAGAGTAGAATAATGATTACCAGACGCAGGGAAAGGGACGGGGGAGGGGGGCCAGGGAAAGGTTGGTAGACCAGTGCAAGTTACAAAGTTATAGCTAGACAGGAAGAATAAGTTCTGGTGCCCTGTGGTGACAGTATCTAATAATATTTTGCCCTGTGGTGACAGTTTCTAATAATATTGTATTGCATTTTTTAAGATAGGCAGAAAAGAGGATCTCGAATGTTAAATGTTTAGGTGATAGGTATGCTAACTATTCTGATTAGATCATTATACAATATATGCACGTATTGAAACAATGAAGTGAAACCCATAAACATGTACAATGAAAAAAATAAGAGAGAGAGAGAGAGAGAGAGAATACACGCAGCACATCCACAGAAGATCCCAGGCAGTTCAAAACACTCCCTGTAAAGTGCTTCCTACACCTGTCCTGCCCACCACTGCACAATCCTTTTGTGAAGTAATTACATGTAAATTACAGAAAACAGTGTTTCATTTTCTTACCAATCAACTGTCAGTACAAAGAATGCAAAGTCATTCTTACTTAAAAGAGAAATGCTCCCTAAAATCGGATTAATTTTTTCTAGTGTGACCTTTACTAACCTTAAATGTGAGGTTCCTGGTATTTATTATAAAAGATTGGGTATTGACTAAGATGGCCTTAATGCTCTGCTCAGCTTGACTAAACTTTAGATAGGCTTCTCCCTGACTCTAGGCTCTGAACTCTCTTTTCTTGGAGCATTTACTTCATAAAACTTGTAATTATAAATGATCTCTCTGACCCTTTGAAATATAAATCTTTTTAAAAAGACTCTTGTCAGCTTTACAAGAAGGACTATCTTTCTCAAAGACCTAGAAGACATCTCCTTGAAATATAATCATTGAGGAAGATAGTCCCTCTATCTCTCAGACTCTGTAGGAGGGTAAGAGCCAAACTTCAAGCTGTAAAACTACTTCCGATCCTGAGGATACAAGAAAATCTACTTTTCCTTTGGGTAAGGCCAATTAGCCAAAACAAATGACCTATGATATCTCTTACCCCCACTCCCTGCATACTCCATTCCTTAAAAACTCTCCAGCCTTTGTTTCAGGGGAGTTGAGGTCAGACTGTATTCTATTTTATCTCCCTATTGCAATACCCCTTAAAAAGGCCATCCTTGCCTGCTTAACTTTGTTACTGCAATTTTTGCTTTAATAGTATAATTTTTTTACAACTAATTATGTCATGTATGTACTTTCTTCATTACCTTTGTTACTTGCCATGAACAAAATCCATGACAGTTGGAGTACATATAGGAGAGTTAAACTCAGATAATATTTGCATTGGTAATATTTCTTATGCAAATTAATCTTTAAATACTTTTTTCTTCCAGTTAGGATATTATTATTATTATTTTACTGTAACATAGTTGATTGTACATATCTATGGGGTACATAGTTGAATATAAATACCTGTGCGCAATATGTGATGCTCAAATCAGGATAATTAATATATTCAACATTATACAATGTAATCATTTTTTGTGTCCCTTTACCAATTCCTCCCTTAAACTACCCCCCTTCCCACCTCCCACCTCTGGTAATCTCAGTTCTGTTCTCTCCTTTTGAAAGTTCAATGTATTATTGTGATTGTTGTTTCTTTCTTCTTTTTAAAAAATTTATTTGTTATTTTTTTTAGCTCCCACCTATGAGTGAGGACATGTGGTATTTCTCTTTCTGTGCCTGGCTTATTTCACTTAATGTGATTTTCTCTAAATTCATCCATGCTGCAGCAAATGGCAGTATTTAAATACCTTTTCAATTAAAGTAGAAATAGTAGGGTTCATAAATATTTTGTTTTCCCTGTAACTAATAAGTTAAGAAATAATGTAACTGTAACCCTTTTAAAAGTATATGTCATTTCCTTTAAACACATGCACTTTTCCCTCTAGATTTCTTGAGAGACTGAACATAGAAACTGACAAAGGTCAGAGCATATGTAACAATAAAACTCTGGCTGACAAATCTCTGCAGCAATGAACTCACAATGGTTAAGACTTGTTCATTGATTGCCAGCTTCCCTATCTTTCCCCTACTACCTACTTCCAGTTCAAGAACAACCAGAGAAAGCCAAATATGTTTCCCAAATCAGTTACATAAGATGCCCCACTTCTTGTTAGTGCACCTCTTGCTTCCTGTGCCAACACCTCCACTCAGGGCATACCTGAAGCCTCTTGTTTTTCTTCACTATAAAGCTTTTCTACTTCCTTGTCTGTCTTTGAGTCCTTGCTAAATGCAAGGGATGGTGGCTGACCCTCTTGCTGTAGCATGCTCTGAATAAATAGTTTCCGTTTGTTCTCATTTGTGTGGTCTTCATTTATTTCTACATTCTAGGTATGTTCTATATATTACATTTATTTAGAATTCTACATTTTTAAATTAGGTAGAAATCTTTTCTGGGGGATAATAAGTATTTTTTATCATTTGGCTTATGTTACTTTGTGTTCTTTCAGTAAGTTTTCAGGTCTCCTAGGTAATTTTTTTTAAAAGAACTTTTCCCCCAAGTGCTTTTTTTTTTTTAACAAAGGATTAAGTAAGATAATTTGTACAAAATTGTTCCATAATAAGAAGCATCATAGCAATGGTGCTTCAGAATCACCAGCAAGGATTAGAATCACCTGGAGGGCTTGGTTAAAACACAGATTGCTGGACCCACGCATAGTTTTTAATTTAGTATATCTGGGGTGGGGACCACAATCGTGCATTTCTAACAAGTTCCCAGGTGATGCTGATGCTGCTCGTCTAGGGACCAAACTTTGAGAACCACTGACCTAGAACCTTGTAAGGGATGCCCTTACTCTTAACCCTCATCCCTCATTGCAAATTATGTTCATTTGCTTCTCAGCTTGGAACTTCCTGCTTGGAAGTGGGTAGATTTTGACGTTGACTTATTGGGCACCTACCATCTGTCAAACAATGCACAAAGGAGGTTGTTTATGTCGGCTCATTTAATTGTCACAATTATTATGTGATCCAGCATCACGACTGTCCTTTTTCAGGAGAAACTGGTACTCAGCACAGTTGAGACATAGCACCCTACAACCATGAAGTTGTGGAGCTGGGATTTAAACCCACACATTCTGATTACAAGTCCAGTGCTTTTTCTACTAATTTTTAAATATGCTAATTCAGGATTGAATAAATTTCCTTTTTTTTAAAAAAAAAAGCATGCTAAAGTATTAATTGTTGTCTAGAAACTTAAGATCCAAAATACTGATGATGACAGTTTAATAAGCCTTGTAAAAATACACTGGCTGTAGAAAATGGTAGGGAAAAAAGGAATAAATCCTACGGGACAGAAATTATGCATAATGGAGGTTCTACATAAGTCTAAAAGAATTATTTTCAATTGTTTTTGAAGAGCCTATAGACAAGGGTGGTGGGTAGTGTGGTGGTTGGGGCATAGCTGGTGAAGGTTAGGTATTTTTGAACTGCAAATATGTAGAGTAAAATTCTTGCAGCAAGCTCCTAATAGAGTTTTCAAGGACTTCAAAGATCACACATACAGGACATGAGAAAAACTTCAAAGTCCAAAGAGGATCTGTCTCTATAGAGTATAATGGAGTTAAAAGCTGCAAGGAATACAAAGGATATCAGGATCAAAGACACCGTTCTCTGAGGCCAGCCCAGAACAGATGCGAGGCAGTGAGATCAACGTTTGGGAACATTCTCACTGCTGCACGGTGTATCAACTACCAGGGATTCCATTCTTCTTGGAAATGAAATGCTGAATGACAGTGCCAGTAAATTAGACTTTAAAGGTGGATCTCAATTTAAGAAAACCCATTCTTCCAGAATTGAAACTGAGCAAATAGCTACAGAGATAGATGGGAGGTTTTTTCTTTACAATTTTTTCTTTATATTTGGATTCAGGGTTGATTCTCTGATTTGCTTGGCAAACAGTTCTTTACCCACATTTGTTTAGGAACATGCCCACCAGGCACATAAATGTCTTCCTTTGTAGTAAAACACATGGCATGTTTTCAGTATTTGGCTGATCATTTCCTCGAAACTATTCTTGTGATTATAAGAAATCCAGCACAGGGAAAAAATGTGAACTACATGTAGTCTCTCCACTGTGGTCAATTATTTATCCCAAGGATAAGCACTCAAGGAAAAGCAGAATTTCCCATACTCTGATAACGACCTGCTCCCTGTCACTTCACTACTGCTGGCCCATTCACTGCACCCAACTGCTAATGAATCCATTTCTGCACATTCAGCTAGGATCTTGGATTACCACTGCAAAGTATTATGGTTTCTCTTCTCACCTCTGTTTCTGACAGTGTAAAAATCCTATGCCCAGAGGAAGGAAGAAACTGATAAATGTTACTCTATTGCAGTAATAGCCAAACAACAGCCAGTGGGCCAAATCCAGCCCATTGACTGTTTTTGCAAATAACGTTTCAGTGGAACACAGCCACATTCAATTGTTTATGTATGAGTATTTTCTATGGTTGCTTTCACATTACCAAGACAGAGTTGCGTAATTACTACAGATAATGTATGGCCCATAAAAGCTGAAATATACTTTCTGACCCTTTATGAAAACAGTTTGATGGCTACTGCTCTTTTGGAAACAGAGATAATTTTGGTCTAAAGAAGAAAATGGTATAGAGACACTAAAACTATAAGAGCCTACTAAAGGAGACTGTTTAACTGGGAGTCATTCATTCCTCTGGATTCTCTCACTAAGTGGAAAGCAACATCATTCCAGGTGCCCAAGCCAGAAACTGAGCATTATGCTCAATTTTCTCTTCTTTATCTGAATTATTATTTACTTTGAGTATTTCTTAAATATTTTCACTTCTCTCCAATCTGCTGTCAATACTCTAATTGAGGTCTTTCTTTTATCTTTGCTTAGACTACAACAACCACTCATATCTTACTGCCTACTTTGTCTTTGATTATTAGTCTATTACACAGCTTAAATTTAACATGTCCAAAATTGAACTCGATTTCTCTCACCTCAAACTTGCTTCCCATCTCAAGTAGAAAACCTATTTTTCTAGTTGCCCAGGCCAAAAATCTGGAAGTCATTTTTAACATGCCTGTTTCATATTTCACAAACATCAGTAAATCTTGTTAGCTCTACCTTTGAAATATCTCCTGATTCTCACCTTTTACAGCTCCCCTACCATGACCACTCTAGATTCAATTATATCGTGCCTCACCTGGGTGGTTGCAAAGGCCTCCCAACTGGTGTTCCAACTTCCATTGTTTTCTATGTGGAATCCACTCTTCACCCAGTAGACAAAATGAGCTTTGTAAAATATTTAGGTTGAAACATATCAGTTCTGTATTCATTGCTCTTGAGATAGCATGTCTTCTCACTGAGAGTCATACCTAGAGTCCTGACCATGGCCTAAATGACCTTGCAAAGCTGGATCTTGGCTGTTTCTATGATCCCAACTCTTACCTCTTTCTCCCTTTCCCATGCTGCTCCAGCTATGAAGACTTCCAGATTTCCTCACTGTTCTCAGAATGAGCCAACCATGCTCCCACCTCAGGGTGTCTCACCTGATGCTGTCTCCACCTGGATCAGAACAGCCCTCCCCCCATCCTACTCCATTCAGGCCTCTGCTCAGATTTACCTCTGCAGAGAGGACTTTCCTGACCACCCATATTTGAAATAGAACCTCTCTCATGCTCCACTCCCTTGCCTTGTATCATTGATTTCTGCAGCTGTTACCTGGTATACTCCCACACACTGGAATGACTTGAATGTGAGATCAGTGAAAGCAGTAAGCTAGACTGTCGTGCTTACTGATGTATTTCTAGCACACCTAAAACTGTGCCTGGCACATGCAAGTGCTGAAAAAGTATTTGTGGAATAAATAAATCAGTGAATGAATGAATGAATGAGCTACCTCTTATATGGTCATCTGTCTTGACTCTTACTCTTTCCCAACCATTCTCAGCACTGAATTCAAGATGTGTTTGTTTTTTATTCCCCTCCAAAGGAATTAGCTCATCTCTCCCCCTTGTCAAAAATCTCATAATGTCTTCCCATTGCAATTTTGGTAAAATGCCAATTCAAGATGTGTTTGTTTTTTATTCCCCTCCAAAGGAATTAGCTCATCTCTCCCCCTTGTTAAAAATCTCATAATGTCTTCCCATTGCAATTTTGGTAAAATGCCAAATTTTGACCTGCTTTGACCTGGTCTCTGCTTACCTCTCCCACTTTATTTCTGACCCTGCTCCATAACCAGCTTCCACAAAGAAATTCCCAAATTCCCACTCAGGGAGATGATAAGCACCTGTCAATCCCCTTTCTCTCCTTCTCCTTCTTTACCAGCCAAGCCCTTGCATGTCCTTTGGTACTCAGTTTAAACATCTTATTCTCTGGGAAGCCATCCCAGACTCCAATATTCTCTTCTTCCTATATGCTTCTAAGGCACCCAACAATTACATCTCAAAGCTTTTATCACAGCATACAGGCATGCACTGCATAATGACATTTCTATCAAGAAAGGACTGCACATAGGACGGTGGATGGAGCAATAGACTATATATAGCCTGGGTGTGTAGTAGGCTATACCATTTGGGTTTGCATAAGTACACTCTATGATGTTCACACAATGACAAAATCACCTAACATTGTATTTCTCAAAATAGATCTCCATCATTAAGCAACACATGACTGTATTCACTTATTCATTTAAAGACCTGTTCGCCCAACCACACTGTCTTACTCACTTTGGTACCCACGGTGCCTACCACACCAAGTAAACACGAAACAAGTAAAAAGACGTACAAGTTAGCCCTTGCCTGAAAGAAGTTTAAACTCTTGTAATTAACATAAAAGTGTTTTGTTGTTATTGTTGTTTTTCCCTTTAACTCAATAGTTCTATTTAATCCTGTGTCTAAACCACTCCCTGAGTCAGGTGCATTAGGGTCACCAATCACCGCTTTGGGTTACAACTTATAGTTGTTGACATCATATACAGAACTCTAAAGAGTTAACTAGTTTCTTCAGAGAATACCAGAACCTTTCTACTCTGAAAGCAAACAATACTTCTATTTTTCTGGTCATTGTCTGGGCACTGAAGTTATCGTGAGGATTAAGGAAATACACGTAAAACACTTAGACTACTGCCTGGCATGTAGTATGTGCTGTATAAATGCTAGCTATTATTATGCATCTTTTCTGTTCATTTCAAATATACACAAATGGCATTCAAATTTGTCCAGGTCCTTCAGCTCACAGGATAACATGAAGCTCAGCCTGGTCTATGACTGATCATTATGACGGTATGTTGTAATTTGGGTGGAGGCTGTTGAAATGACAAGTATAAATAGCGTCCAGAGAAAAGAGATGATGAGTAAGAATATTTTGGAGTTTTTCCAGACATATCTTGAAGAAAAAAAATATGATAGAGCCAAGAAGAAAAAAAATGTGCTTAAAGTTCATGGACGTGAAGATGGAGTTGTTCAGAAGGTGGAATACAAACATAAGGGATTAGACACTGGGTGTGGGCAGGGAGCTGCCATAGCACAGGAGAAATAGGGAGTATCCAATATTCTGATGGGGCATGAGGATTCTAAACAGAAAGGCTCTGCATTCCAGTTCAGCATCAGCGTGTGTGCTCTCATTCTCACTGTATGCACACAGTCCATAAGAGAAGGTTCGGGAGAGATGGGGATGGAGAACAGGAGGAAAATAACGATGGTGTTACCCAAAGATACACGGATCGAAGTTCAGATCCTTTGCCTGGATCAGACCCTTCACTCACTCCTCTTTCTGTGCCATGTTACTAGGCATCCCTAGAGCCACAGACAGAATCATAAAGAGTAGGCTCATTTAGAAATGCCTGCTGTGGCAGTCCAACCTGGCAAACTGAAGAACTATATTATAGTGCATAAATACAATATCCAGACGATGTTTGTGACAAAAGTTAAAAGAGCCTTAAAAACATTCACATTCCGGGACCGGCCCGGTGGCGCACTGCTACAGTTGCACCGCTTGGGAGTGCGGCGGCGCTCCCGCCGAGGGTTCAGATCCCACATACAGACCGGCCACTCACTGGCTGAGCGAGGTGCGGACGCAACACCGAGGGTTGCGATCCCGTTGCCAGTCCCGGTCCGGTACGGGCGCGACACTGAGGGTTGCGATCCATTGCCAGTCACGAAAAAAGACAAAAAGGAAAAAAAAAAATTCACATTCCAAAAATTCCACTTCTAAGAATTTATCCTAAAGAAATAAATCATTAGGGCTGTTCATAAAGCTTTATGTACATTATTATTCACAACCATGTTTATAATCGAGAAATTTGTAAACAACCTAAATGTCTAAATTTGGGCATTGGTTACATAAACAATTTACACAGCCATTAACTCAAGTTTAAAATAATATGTAATAACAGGGCAAGTTCTCATAATTACTGTTCAAGGCTAAAAGCAGATATAAAACTGCAAAGCATAAGCTCAATTTTCTGTAAAAATGTATATCGATATATGGACCTAGGAGAAAAAAAAAGTGAGGAATTAACTTGTGAACTTTTTCTTAAAATCACAAGACTAGAAGGAATGAAGAAGCTTGTCTTTCCTCCTCAATCCCATAAGACAAGATTTGTGTTTCGAGTCCTCAGTAACTTTTGTTATGGTTTTTCAAGTTGTAGGGCTGAAAGTAGAAGTTTCTGGCACTACAGCAAAATCACCTGACCTCAGTTCAGAAGTAGACAACTAGGGAAGGAAGGAGGTTTGAAGAACTATGACTTATAGGAGGCGGGGGTTCAAAGATTCCAAGAATAGCAAGAAGAAAAACCACACCCCCTCTCAGGGCCCATGGAAACCCCAGCGTCAAGCTTGACATGGAAGCGGCAGGGCCTTCTGCCTTTGAGGACCAGGTAGAAGTGGTGGGACCAGCGTGGACTGAAAAGCAAAAGGTCCAGCTTGACTCTAAAAGAGGAAGAGGTCTACAAAATGTCTGAGATTGAATCTCCCCTTGAGATCCAGCTTAAAGAGTTCATAGAAAAGTTAATTAATTTAGAGAAGAAAAGACATGTGGGATTTCTTATACCTAAATGTTGTAGAGTAAAATTCAAATGCAAGCCTGGTATATCTATGTATACACATATACACTTACATACACACACATATATATACAGGTAAATGATATATACACAGTACCTCATATTTACACACAATAAAATACCTGTATTATATTACATATAATCCGAATATTAAAATTATATACATCCAATGAAGTTATCTCTAGATGTTATTCTAGAAAAACTTGAATTATTTCTTTATGGTTTTTACCTTTCCTCAATTATTCACAACAAATGTGTATTACATTCCTAATATACCAAAGTTATCTTTTCAAGTGCATTGTCTATATGTGGCTTTGCTCATAAAATTGCCTTGATAAGTATATTAAATCTGCAAATATTATTTCTCCAATCAGTTATTAAACTTGCTAATTGGTGTACTTAGCCAGTCCGACTGTACTTGATTTTAAAAGTTTTTAATTGCAAATGGAGCTATAAGTTGTGGAGTTTAAAGGAACAGATTCTCTCTTAGTTTTTGCCCATCCACCTGAAGCTGTATAAAGAAAGAATAATTTTAATACTTTTTACAAATTCTTCTCCCCTTCTATGGATATTTTGTAGTTTACAACTTCATCCTGAATCTGACTATTTCTCATCAATGCCACCATTAATATTAGTCCAAGCCACCATCATCTTTAACATTTCTCACAAGTTTATTTCTTGCAATAATCTCTATTTCTCCAATATATTAAGTGCACTCTGACTTTTGCACCACTGTGTTTTCTTCCTGGAATATGCACCGCCAAATAACTACTGGGTTTCCTCCTTCCCTTCAGTTAGGTCTCTGCTCAAAGGTCGCCTCATCAGAGGGAACTTTCCTGACCATCCTAACTAATGTAGTGTACCTTGTCATTCTCAGATTACCCATGCTGCTTTATTTTTCTCATGGAATTTATCTAACATATTGTATGTTCCTTTGCTTTTTACTGTCTATTGACTGCTTCCCCCCAGCAAATTATAAGTGCCATGAAAGCAGAGGCTCTGTTGGTTTTCTTGGCACATGGTAGGTCTCAACAAAGATTTGTTAGAATAGGTTAAGCAATAAAGAATGCCATTATAGACTATCCAGGAAATACGGTTATACCACCTACTATAAGAACAAATCATTATTTATCTATTTTGTCCAAAGTGTTGCTTTCAGATATTTCAATCATCTACTTGCAAATCAAACACACAAGACTACATATAACAGAGGACACAACAAGTCTTTCCTCTCCAGTTCCACTGTCTTTTTTTTTAAAGACAGTTGTGGGGCCGACCCCGTGGCGCACTCGCGAGAGTGTGGCGCTGGGAGCGCAGCGACACTCCCGCCGCGGGTTCGGATCCTATATGGGAATGGCTGGTGCGCTCACTGGCTGAGCGCAGTGCAGTCGACAGCACACCAAGGGTTGATCCCCTTACTGGTCACGAAAACGACAAAAAAAAACAAAAAAAAAAA
>NW_007730707.1:14962-17820 GCF_000696425.1 Galeopterus variegatus
AAAAAAAAAAAAAAAAAAAAAACAAACTCAGTTGTGGTTTTTTTTCCCCCAAAGTTGAGGGTTCTTAACCTCCCTTAGTTCCATTTTTTTGTTCTTCCATAAGCATTGCAAGAGTCATTTTTGGGGGGAGGAGGCCATGTGGGCCTTCTTTGTTTTTTGTTTGTTTTGTTTTTATTTTATTGGTTATGCATATTCATGAGGTACAAAGCTGACTGTCACCACTTGTGTCCAAGATGTGATGGCCAGGTCAATACTAGCAGCATGTCCATTACCACAAATTGTGATTATTCCCCATTCCTCCACCCAATTAATTCCTGACCTCACTTCCCCTCCCCCTTCCCTACCCCACTCCACAACCCTAGCTGTGCTCTCTCCCTCTGCAAGTCCAACGCACCACTGTGGTCTTTCTTTCCTTCTTTCTTTCTCTCTTAGCTCCCACTTATGAGTGAGGACATGTGGTATTTTCCCCTCTATGTCTGGCTTATTTCACTCGACATAATTTTCTCCAAGGTTAACCACGTTGCTGCGAATGACAGAATTTCATTTTTTTTAATGGCAGAGTAATATTCCATTGTGTATATATACCACATCTTCCTTATCCAGTTGTCCATCAACGGACATTTATGTTGTTCCCATATATTGGCTATTGCAAATAAACCTGCAGTGAACATGGGAGTGCAGATATCCCTTCAACATGATGATCGTCTTTACCTAGAAGTGGGATTGCTAGAGCATATGGTAGGTCTATCTGTAGTTGTTTGAGAAACCTCCATACTGTTTTCTATAGTAGTTGTACTAATTTAGTTTTTTTTTGCTGATTATTTCTAGTTCAGATTCTCCTATCCCTTTAGAGAATTGTTTTAAAAGTATAAATGAGGGTATGGTAATCAATTAATGTATAAATCAATCAACTAACCAACCAATCAACCAATATTTGTTACTTATATACTATGTTTGGCTTTGGGGCTACAGTGGAGAATGAAATATATATGGTGATATGGCCCCTGTCTTCACAGAGCATGTGGTAAAATTATATATCACAGTCATTTTTTTTCCTTTTTTTTTTTTTTTTTTTGTCTTTTTCGTGACCGGTAAGGGGATCGCAACCCTTGGCTTGGTGTCACCCGCACCACGTTCAGCCAGTGAGCGCACCGGCCATTCCTATATAGGATCCGAACCCAGGGCGGGAGCTGTAGCTACGCTCCCAGCGCTACACTCTCCCGAGTGCGCCACGGGGCCGGCCCTTTTTTTCCTTTTTTTACAAACTGCTCATGAGGTTACCTAAAGAGGTGCACATTTAAAAGTAGTTAGGAAAATGTAACTTAAAACATTCAGGTATAATTTTCACCCATCAGATTGGAAAAACACTAAATAGGTCATCTTTTGAGTTGATGAGGATGTGCTGAAAGGACACTCTCAGGACTAGCTGTGGGAGGACACGTTGGCAAAGCATTTTGGATGCTAATTTGGCAGAATCTTTGAAAATTTTGAATGCACATTTTCCACACATCTATTTTAGAGAAATGCTCCAACACTTGCTTAGGTGTCTAAAGATGCTTGTTGCTATATATTTAGTAAAAATGAACACTAGGAAACAGGATAAATATCCACAAATCTGTGATTAAGTCTGTAAATTAAATCATGGCACTTCGATACCCTTAAATATTATGCAGACGTTCAAAAATGAGATGAGATCCATATACATATAATAAAAGATATAAAGACATGCACTGGGTTGATGAACAATGAAAACAGAGGAATAGTTGTGAGGTGGAGGCAGAGAGAGGAAAAGGGGGATATTAGATCAGGAGGGGATTTCAACAGTAATTGTGATATTCTGTATCTTACGCCAAGTCATGAGCACACAAGTATTCTTTTATTTTTCTCAGGACCTTTTGTTATATGTGAATTCACTATATGTTACTCATGATATTGGAGTTGCCAATACAACATGCTTATATTAGACTTCATTGGTAATTGTCCCATCCATGGTGATTTAATGTACAGGTACCTATATCTGACTGTTTTATTATGTTTTCTACTGGACTCAAGCCTGAGCATTTATGTATGAAAACATACATTAATTTTACTTTCTTTTTATTGCTTCTTTGTATTTCAGTTAAGGAATTTATTTTGATAATTTTTAATTGTGTACAGATAGGTTACATGACTCATGGATTCCATTTCAGAATAACAAAGGTGTATTACAAAATATTTGTTTTAAAAAGGAGAGTAGATCTGAGGTGATTGAGAATCACTGGTTTAGAAAAATACAATGACTTTCAAGAGCTTGGCTGTTTTTTTTTAGGCAAGACACACTTCAGGTGTCTTGTCTAAAATGAATGCACTGAAGTGTTTCTGATATGTCAGTCCTGAACACAGGCAGTTAAAGAAGCTGAGTGAATGTCAGGGGTTGGAAAGAATAGAGCAGCAATAGAGGCAGAACACGACTTTGCTATCTTGAAAACTAGCAAGATCTGTTCCAGCTTTGAGCTTTTCTCATTCACAGCCCTGAAGGATTTTTAACAGCTGTGATACACATCTTCCATAAAAAGCTATATTTCATTATCTTACGAATATCTAATTTGACAATATTTGCAAATCAAGTTTGTAGAATTCTGGTGTGTTTGTGTGAGTGTGTGAATGTGTGTGTGTGCTGTTCTTTCTCAGAATAATTTACTGGATAGAAATGCTTCCATATGCTAGAAACTACTGAGATAGAAAAATTAATTTTGTGGTTAGCTTGAAAATAAATGTTAGGCTGTAATATGTAATGTAATGTAATATAATAAGGGTATCCCCTCAGGGTTGACTGTGGCAGATTTCCAGTCCTCCAGGCCTCTTTGACTTCTCTGCTT
>NW_007730707.1:18283-20547 GCF_000696425.1 Galeopterus variegatus
AGAAAAATTAATTTTGTGGTTAGCTTGAAAATAAATGTTAGGCTGTAATATGTAATGTAATGTAATATAATAAGGGCATCCCCTCAGGGTTGACTGTGGCAGATTTCCAGTCCTCCAGGCCTCTTTGACTTCTCTGCTTTAATAATAATGAGATAAAGACTAGTTATTCTCATTATCTGAATGCTATTATGTGCCAGGAAGAGTGTTATTTTTCATGCATTATCTCATTTTTACTGTCACAACAAACCTATGGAGATAGGTATTACTACTACATCCAATTGACAGATGAAGAAACTGTGGCTGAGTGACATGAACTAATGTGCCCAAGGCCACATAGCTAGTAGGTAGTAAATTCAAGATTTCAACCTAGTTCTTCTTAATTCCAGAATCTGAGTTCTTAATCCCTATGATATACTAATTTAGTAATAATTTAATAATCAGTGGCATGATTTATAAAGATAATCTAAAAGTTAAAATACATAACCTGAAGTACAGATGAATGTAAATGCTTACCTCTTAAAAAATTTTCTGACAACTCCTTTGAGAACTGAACCTGCTCTACTCCAGTGAGTTTGTGCTCCACATCTCTTCACTCACTCCAATGTTCACATCTGGAACTTTTCATCACCAATAGCCGTAACTCCCAACAATATCAATTTAAAATTTCCCACTCTCCATCACCTCCTAAAACTCTTCCCTTTAGCACTCTGACTCCAATGATTCTTTGACCCCCTCAGGGTAGTCAGTCCATTGATCCTAACACTTTTTTACTCTCCCTCACCCTTCTCACCTTTCAATATAACACCCCCTAGGCAGGCTATGGGATCTTAAAGGAATCACAAAAGCTAAACATGCTAGAAGCCTAAGGATACCCCAAGAATTGTCTTAGATAACGCTGATTCAGAGATACTAAAAAATACCTAGACAGTTAACCAGAACAAAAACAATTTTAGAATCATTCCCTGCATCACAAGAAGAGATGCAGAGGAAATGGTGATTTCGGCCTAGAGACCAAAGGGCTCAGAGGTGCCAGGGTAGCTAATTCCAATCTGTGAAACACTGTCATTTAGCCCTAAAGAGTATGACTGGGTCCAGTCAGGAAAGATACTGGAAGGTAGAATTCAGCTCATACTAAGAGAAAATGACAAGTACTTTTCTTCTCATATCACAATTTCAATCAATCATATAGCTGATATGATGTATTGAGAAGATTTCTGAGAATGGATTCTCAGTGGTCACCATGTCAGTCAGAATGAGCTAGATTATACTCGGGTAACAAAGAACCCCTATTAGTAGTTTAAAGCAACAAAGGTTTATTTGTCACTTACTGTACATGTCTATTATGGGTTGTCAGTGAGGCTCTGCTCATCACATCCACTCAGGGACCCAGCCTGATGGAGCGGCCACCATCTTGAATGTCATCAGTTGCTGTGCTAGTGCTAGAGAGAAACAGAACTCAGGGGTGGGAGAGAGTGTGTGTGTTCCAAACCAGTAATGAAATTCTCCAGCCTGGAAGTGATTTACATCACTTCCACTCAACACCTCATTGGCCAGAACTAGTCAGAGGGCTCCACCCCACTGTAAGGGAGCTGGGATGCTCATACCTGCAATGTGTCCAGAGGGAGAGAGAAGGACAGTGTTTGAGATATTGAGTACCACAAGCAGCAGGTGAGCAGTGGTGGATCTCCTAGGTCCAGGTAAGGCATTCTGGCATTTATGTTGGTACTTCTCATCCCTGCCCTATTCACCAGAACTGCCCTGCAAAGTCTCACAATGTAACAAGCTCCCCAACACGAGAGCTGCTGGGTGCAAGCAAAAGTGCAAGCAAAGCTTATAGGACTGCAGGTTAATGACACCATAGAGGCTATTCCTTTATCTGATAGACTAAAGGAACAATAAGAAAGCCCACAGTTCTAAGTTTCTACATGAGTCCCTTACCACACTGAAATAAATGGAATTAGGCACTGTGGTATCCTTCACTGAGTGTACCAAATATTTACAGAGAAATAACTAATTCTCAAACCAAGTAAATGGCCAAGCACTGGGGTAAATGTTGTTCAGCTAAAACAAAGGCTACCCGTTATACAAGGGTACTTTTAAAAGTTCATGAACAAGGGCTGAGCCCGTGACGCACTCGGGAGAGTGCGGTGCTGGGAGCGCAGCAGGGCTCCCGCAACAGGTTCGGATCCTATATAGGGATGGACGGTGCACTCACTGGCTGAGCGCTGTGTGGCCGATCTCAAAAAAAAAAAAAAAAAAAAAGT
>NW_007730707.1:21279-23502 GCF_000696425.1 Galeopterus variegatus
CGATCTCAAAAAAAAAAAAAAAAAAAAAAGTTCACGAACAAGTAGAATGAAAAGATAAAAATCTTTCCATGAACATTTTGAAGTACCTTCGTAGTCTCATCCCTGATCCTCCTCTCCCCACAGGGAGGTGAGCCAATCTCGTTAACTCTCTCCCCAACAAGAGATGATGATCAGAAAACTCAAACACAAGGCAAGGCAAAGTATTTCCATTGGGAGAAACCCCTACGGCAAACTTTGTGGTGCTAAATCGTTCTTTAGAAAAATCAGAACCTGATTAGCATCCTCCCTATTCAGCTACAGACAGGACAGCACATGGCTGGGTAAAAAAAATGTGTTGCTGTTCACCCAAGACCATTAGCAGTCAGTTAGACTAATCAGCAATGGATAAAGCATCTGAAAACACCTGAGAAAAAAGGCGAACATGCTGTAAGGCTGTCATACCCACACAGATGTTAGATTTTAAAAATTAGCATCTGAATTCAGCCTTCAGTTAACAAAAGCTTTTCTGGCTATTCCTGTTTCACCCTCATAACCTTCAGAGAGGTTAGGATTGTTATTATAATTGATATATTCAGATAAAAGAACTTAGATTCAAAAAGATTAGTTTCACTTACTCCTTCCCTAGTTGGGTCTATATCTGAGGTACACAGTAAAGCACCTCGAATGGGCCAAAAACCGCTTCTTATCTTTCAAAGCTGAAATCTTCACATCACCACCACTCCGTAGGTGACAGGATGCTGGGCCTGAGGATCATGGTTTCTGTAATACACAGTACTGTTTACGTTCTCAGAAAAATTACTTATCTTTGACATTCTACATTAAGTCAAATTTCCACCTACCACAGAATTCATTTTATTTTTTATATTGTCAAGTGACATAAAATATTTTTCTCTGGTTTCTGCTGCTAAAATGTCCTTCTACTGGAGTTGATTATAATAGCCCAGGAGGAAGCAAGCATTAAAGGATAACAAGTACATCTACATGAAAGTCAAGCACCAAGCACCCTAGACAATGAGCCAAATCACCTGTAGATAAAATGGCTGACTTCTACTTGAACTATGGCTTCCTGCCTCCACCTGTCTCTTCTCTCCAACTGTAGCCACCACAAGCTCTTCTCAACATCCAGTTCTGGGGCTAGAATTGTCCTTAATAAAAGGCGAGGTAAGCAGCAGCTGGTTCTAATAAAAAGAGGTCTATGCCTCAACTTGGCCTTCCTGTGACTCCAGTTTGGGCCCCTTCAAACACTGAAGTTGCAACACTGGATTTCTTTCTTTTTCTGTACCTAATTTCTTTCTTCTCCCCTCCCCTCTCTTCCCCCACCCCCTACCTCCCTTTCTTTCTTTTTCATTACATGGGTAAAATATAAACACATTTTTATTGTTAACAAAATTGGATTAACAATAATTAGTGTCTGGCATGGCCATGTGTTGCAGAGATCTGGAACAGTGGGGCTTCTTAAAAACTGCTGGTAGGACCATAACCACATTGGAAAGAATTTTGGAGCTACCTAGTAGAGATGTATACACACTACAACCTGCTCCTGGGCCCACAACATAAAGAAACTCCCACATGTACCCAAAGTCACACATTGATTTATGAAATAATTGTCTGTAATTGAAAAAAACTGTAAATCATCTAAATATTCATCAACAGGAGACTTAAAAATAAATTATAGTCATAAAGTAGACTATTATACAGGAGTGAAAAGCTTTACACTAAACTAGACAATACCAACATTAATACGATTCACACATATAATGCTAAATTTAAAAAGAGGAGTGTTGTATATACAGAATATTATTTTAGAATAATATATAGTACATTATTTATGTAAAATTAAAACATGAAAAATATTAAATATCATTTGGAATTCATGCTTAATGTACTGAGAAATATTAAAAAGTATAGGAATGAAAAACTCCAGATTTTAGGGGGCAATTATCTCTGTTGTGGGAAGTGACGGGATGCAAATAGGGAGGGGGAAAGATATAGGTCATGCCTTATTTTCTAAGCTGGATGATGAGGATTTGTTCCATTATACTATGTGCCATCTTGTTAGTTTGACCTATTTCATAATAAATTGTAAATACTATAGGAAAAGAATTCAAACATTTCAAATACAACTAAACCTCACTTTGACTACTACCCAACACCTAATCCCAGGCACACTACAGAGGTATCTACTGTTATTAATTCTTTTTTACTCAATATATATATATATAT
>NW_007730707.1:24054-37726 GCF_000696425.1 Galeopterus variegatus
CATCTTGTTAGTTTGACCTATTTCATAATAAATTGTAAATACTATAGGAAAAGAATTCAAACATTTCAAATACAACTAAACCTCACTTTGACTACTACCCAACACCTAATCCCAGGCACACTACAGAGGTATCTACTGTTATTAATTCTTTTTTACTCAATATATATATATATATATATATGTATATATATATATATGTATGTATATGTATATATTTATAGCATTGTTTGAGCAAATGTATCTCTTTCCTTTTTTATATATGATAATATGACATGTACACTTTCACTTAACATCAGTTCTTGGCCTCCCTCTTTAACAATTATACATTTTCCTGGAATTTAAGCATTTATTTCCAGGTAGAAGGGTGTAAAGGCTAAGAGTCCAGCCTTTGGAAACAATTGCCTGGGTTTCAATCCCAGAGTCAATGGTTAATATTTACTTGGGGCATGTTATTGAAGCTTTCTGGGCTTCAGGCTTCTCATCCATAAGACAAAAATAATCACTGTGTCTACCTCTCAGGATCGGTTGAGGATTAGTTGAGGATATTCCTATAAAGCACTCAAAGAAGCAGCTGGCACCTAGTGAGCCCTTGATACATACTATTATGTAGCTGTAGTCTATACCTTGTGATGAAGGGCTCTTACAATGAATGACATGCTTACACTGAGCCCAACTCAAAGGCTAGTCCACAGAAGAATCATGCTGCTCCTGTGGCTACCTCTGCTAATTGTGCTAGGCTGTGGAAATCAGTCATCCTTCAAAACACCGTAGAACCTGTGGCAATGTCCAGTCTTCTGATTCCTGCACATTAAGTTCTATTTGTCCAAGTTCTAGGCATTCTGTTCTCACAGGAGAATTTCTTCGCCTCACTCCTAGCTGTCAGTTTCTGCCAAGTTAATTTAGCAACTAGAGAAATACACTCAGGTGTTTATATGTCACCATTCTTTCTTTAAATTAAGGCTTGGGGCATGGATAACCTTCTTCCTTCTTCACATTCATTCTAATAATATCTTATGTTGAGTTTCACATAGAATGTGTAACTTTCAGGCAGTTTATTTTTCTCAAGTTCTCAGGGTTTACTCCAAATTCATCACATCATCTACATGCATTTTAAACTTGCACTTAGCAATTTAAAATATCTCAGTTTATCTCTCGCTTAATAAAAAATTGGAGATTTGCATAATTCTCCAGTGTAGGAGAGATAACAGAACAAAACTTTGGAGTCAGCCAGGGCCGAGTTCAAATGCTAGTTCTGACACAGCTAGCCATGCACCTCAAGGTAAGTGTATTTGTTTATTTAGCTGAATAACAAAGTACTGCAGATTTAGCAGTTTAGCACAATACCCATTCATTAGATTACAGTTTTATAGGTCGGAAGGCTGGGCATGGTGTGATTGGGTTCTCTGCTCGAGGCTAAATTCAGGGTGTGAGCAAGGGTCATGGCTGATCTCATCCTCCTGCAGGTTGTTGACAGAATTCAGTTTCTTGCAGTTGTAGGACTGAGGCCCACATTTTCTTGCTGCTGTCAGCTGGGCCATTCTCAGCTCTTAGAGGCTACCCACCCACATTCCTTACCACACAGTCCCCTCCATCTTCACAGCCAGCAGGGGATTTTTCATTTTATACCAAAAAAGAAGAAACCCAAAAGCCTCCAGTGGCACCTACCACACACCCACTCCTCACCTGGGCCATGCAAAACCATGGAGCTGATGAGCACTCACAAGGCATTTCTCAGGAGCTGCTTTTCCCTGGGAAGCTGTCCGGTCATTTTCAGCTGCTTTTTTAATACCTCAGGCAGGGCTACTGTGAAGCTCTAGTCCTGGAACTGACAAAGCCCAAATCCAGAAGCTTCCAGTCTCTTAACACCAAGCTGATGGTGGAATTTGCATTTCCTAGTGCTAAATGCAGTCCTTTAACATTTACATTTGATCTTTGTTTTCTGGTTATACAGCTTCTTTCATCTAACTTTTTCTGTTATTTGTTTTAAAGCTTTTCACCCCATCTTACCCCACTTTTAGTGGAGACAAGTAGTATTCAAAAGCACTTTCAAATCTTGTAATAGCATATAAAACATTTTTCTGCCTATTAAACTAACACCCTTCATTCTTTTCCAATGTCAATCCATAATTAACATACATAGGGTCAGCGAAGGGTGATACGAGAGAGGTTTTAGACTTTTAGAGCTTGATGAATAAACTGAGGCTCAAGCAAGGAAAGGATTTGTCTAAAGTTGTGAGGCAGCGGCAGAGCCAGGACCAGGTAGACATAAGGAGTCCCCAGTGCTGCACCCTTTCCAGCTACATGACTCCACTTGGTATTGACTTATAATACCCAAAGCTCTGTTTAGTGACTAACATCTTTTGTTCTCTATCTCTCTCTCTCTCTCTCTGGGTGTTCATATAAAAACCCAAACAAGTAATTATAAAGTGAAATTAAGCTCATCATAGCTTAGAAGTACTCCTGAGCAAACAGAGAATCCAGGATGCCCCAAAGGCCAGGCTGTTCTATACAGGTACCGCAGATACTGGTAACTACCTTCCCAGTAGTCACACTGTCCTTCTTTCTCGGTGACAGAATCCCAGTTTTGCTTAAGGGCACCAATATGCCAGCTCCATTAAGCTATTCTCTTTTTCAACTTCCCCTGCTACCAGGGGTGACAAAATACAGTTTTGGCCAGTGAGTGATACGCAGAAACTGGCTAAGGGTTTGGAGAAGACTTTTGCTCTCCTGAGTGAAAGGATGGAGATTGCTGGCATCATCCCTTCCCCTTTTTTCTCCTTGAACTTGAACTTGAGGCCTAAAGAGCAACAGTAGCATCATGGAGCCATACATAAAGGACAACACGGAAAGCTAGAATGTGCATGGATTCTTGATATCGCTGACCTGCTGCTCCAGCCCTGAGCTGTTTATGTATCTAATTCGGGACAAGCGACAATCATTCAGGAAGCAGTATGGTACAGTGCCTAAAGGCACTGCTTGAGACAGATCTGGGTTTGAGTCCTGGCTAGCTACTGAACATTGATACTGTTACCTAACTTCTCTGAATGTCAGTTTTCCCAACTCACAAGATTGATTTAAGGATTAAATAAAATGATACATATAAGCAATAAAGTGCTTATAATGGTGCTGGGCACATGCAAGCCTTCAGTATATGGTAGCCTAGTTAAATTCAGGAATCTACCTCTGAAATTGTTTTGTCGTTACCCAGTGTGAATCCGAGGGATGTATGCAGAGTCCGTCTAATTTGTCAGCAAACAATATGTATTACATTCACAACTTTACATTTAGATTGGGCATGGAAGGCACAAATCACCCAAACGAAACTAATCAATATTCAGCAAAGACTGTCTTAGAATCCTAGAATGCTAAAGCTAGAAAAATTGCTCAACATTCATTCAACAAATATTTGCTGAGTGCCGAGTATATGTTCAGAACCATGCTAGTCATTGTAGATATATGAGCATAAAAGTGAAATAAGATCCATGTTCTCACAGTGTTCATCTTTTAGTGGGGGTGTCCCTAAAGTGTATCTATCACGGCTATATCATTTTACAGCCGAGGAAACTGAAGCCCAGAGAGGTTAAATGAGTTGCAGACATACCTAGATCACACAGAATTCAGTGGCAGATGTTGGAGTAAATTTCAAGCCTCCTGACTTCTATTGTGTTGGTCTTTTATCTACATCTCAATACCATTGATTTAAATTTTTATATACCATCATCACAAGATATTCCTTGTTGTCAACTGTGATGCCAGGAGACAAAAACCTGATACCTGTGTTCCCTTCATTTCATACCAGCCGCTGTCATTCTAATATGCTGCAGAAAGCGTGGTCTTGGTTTTATTTCCTCAAGCATGTCAAACTGGTCCCTGCTTCTGGACTTCCACACTGGCTATCCCCTCTGTCTGGTGGCTCTTCCTCCCTAGTTTTATTTGGATGGAGTTCTTTCACTATGCAAATCTCAGCTTGAGTGCTACTCATTTTGACCACCTTAAAAGACATCACTCTCTACCCCAGTGTTTTCTTTACCTCATTTAGCCAGCTGAAATCACCTTACTAATTTTTTTGTTCTCACATGTTTGTTGCTGCGTGAGAGCAGAAACCTTGTCTGCCTTGCTCACTCCTGTGTTCCACAGGCCAGAACAATTCTTGGTGCCCCAAAAGTATTTGTCACATGAATGTTGAGTGAGACTGTTAGCTCTAGAATTCTAGGCTCCTGAGGCAATCTTTGACAAACATTTGTGAGCTATGCTGGGCAATTTATATTGAATGAATGAACGAATGAATGAATAAATGAATGAAAGAATGAATTCTGAAGCTATTTCACATTTAGCTTCAGAGAATGTAAGATACAGAAGGGATCTTGGAACAGAGCTACTCCAGTCTCTTCATGTGAAACAGGAGGAAAATGAAGTCCCAGACTCGCCTCGAGATCCGGTTGACTGAATTCAACAGATGTGTATGTGGGTGAGGTTGGGGATGAAATTTATCACAAGTTACTTCTCTAAAAAGCTAGATGAATATTGGATGAAATAGCAAATGATAATTCGACTGTGATATGCCCCTACCTCTCTCACCCCTTCACTCCCCGTTGCTCTCAATCCTCTTAAACCTCCTGTGATGGATGCCTGATATTCCATCACAGATTTTTCCTTCTCTTATCAGGGGCTGCACACTGGTGGCCCTGGGCAGCACAATGTTTCTAAAACATCTGCATGTGAATGCCTTTGGGTAAAGCTGACTCTCTCCAGTTCCTCTGCTCTCCTCTTGCTCCCTATGTGTCACAACTGGCTGCCTCAGAAACCTGTTACCTCCCTGACCCCTGGATGCATCTGGGTTTGCCATCTTTGTATTAAGGCTAAAATGTAAATTCCCCAGCTGTTACCAGTAGATCACACTTGACCACAATGCGCGAATGATCCAGGGCTAATTTTGTGGCATGGAGGACATTATCTTGAAGATATTTATAGTTGCATGGGATCTCAGACGGGGAAGACATTTAGAAATAGTGTGGACCCACTTTTTTTTCATTTGAGAATGACGAAACTGAGGCATAGAAAAGGGAAGTGACTTATTTAAGGTCTTAGAACAAGTTAGTGGCAAATCTGGAGCTGGGACTCAGACTTGGTTGTATCACACCAAACAGGTCTGGTACAGGGCAGGGATGCTTTGGGGTACTGGGGATGGGAGGAAGCCGGGATGGTGGGTGGCAAAAACTCAGAACATCATCAAGATTCTGCCTGGGCTGAGCCCACCTATCTCAGGCTTTTCCTCCCAGCAGAACTCTGAAAGGTGGGATGCTCGCTCCTCCCCCATAATGATACATTTATGCCTTCATCCTCCTTCACTAATTTGTATCTGTATCTTTTCTGTCACTTTATATAACTAATTACTATTTATTCTTTCCAAGCAGGTTGTGTGGGGATCCAAACGGTGGGAGAGAATGATGTTCCTTTAAGGAAGCCTTTGAAAAAAAGCAAGACAGTCTGGAACAAAGGAAAACTCAGGCTGCAGAATTTTCTTCTCTTTTCTGGCCTCCCCGCTGGACTCCAGGAAAAGTCCTACCCAGAAGTGAGAATCAGTAACTTAGACGCAACATCTCTCAGCAGACATCAAAGCTGTGTCTAGAAGGTACTCAGCTACCTGTCTCTGTCACAGCCCTTTCTCCCCCATCCTTCCTCAGCTGGCCAGGCCGGCCTCAGCATGGGATGACCACCTTCTGCTCTTCCTCTCCCTACTATCTTCCAACTGGACTTAGGGACCTTTGATTTCATTTTGACCCCATAGGAAAGCAGTGTGGTCAAGTGGAAGAAATGAAAACATCAGAGAGCTCCAAGACTCCCCTGCTCAACCCTCCATCAGCTCTGTGATGACAGGACCCATAGGCTTTTCCCAGCACTTGTCTGTTTAATCTCTACAGAACTTGCATTATTGACCAAAGTCGTCTTTAAGATTTTTTAAAACAATTCCTAATTATGACACATTTGAAACATTCCAAAAAGTACAGAAAATAATACATTATGTTGAGCAAACAAGGATGGAATGACCACACAGCCAGCCCTGAGCAATGTTTACCAGGGAAAAGCTCTCAGGTCCAGGAACAGGAGCAAGTGTGAGGGCGACGTTGCAGCCCAGCTGGCCCAAGATTAGACCAGGGAGGGGTGTGGACACTGGGGATGGGGGAAGAACCAGGTATGGCTAAAGCCTCCATTCACTCACCCTCTCTCCCCAGAAGTTACCACAATACTAAAAGTTGGTGTATATCACTCACAGGTATGTCTTAGGCCTGTTATTACAGATGTGTATAGACATAAATGAAATATACTATTTTTTACTTTTTTGTAAGTTTTATGTATTTATGTCCATATGACTAATGGTATCATGCTAATGGCATCATTTTGAGAGCTGCTTTATTATTCAGTGTCATGCTTTTGAGACTTATCTGTAGTGTGCATGTAGACTCAGTTAATTACTCTTACTTGGTACTCCACCAAATGAGTAAACTACAACCTATTTATCCATTCTCTTATGAGGGACAGATAATTTGTTTCCACTGTTTTGCTATCACAAGCAAACCTCAATAAACGTCCTATGCCTACGTTCAAGAGTTTTTCTAGAGCAGAAATCTAGAAGGGGAATTGCAAACTCATTGGGTACGTGCACCTTCATTCTACTGCTCTCCAAAATAGTTATGCCAAAATTTTGCAAAATACTTCGATGAAAAGTCTTCCAAATTGCTCTTCAAAATTTTATACCATTTAACCCTCCCATGAGTGAGAGTTCCTACTTCCTCATATCCTGCCAACACTTGGTGTCTTTGATTTATTAACTTTTGTCAATATGATGGGCATCAAATGGTATATTGTTGTATGATAGCATTTCCTTACTTTCTTGTGAGATGGTGAAATTCCTCATTTATTTATATTGTCATTCAGTTTTTTTCCCTTTTCTTTTAAAATCTTATTTATTAATTTATTTAATTTTGGCAGCTAGCTGATACAGGGATCCAAACCTTTGACTTTGGGTGTTATCAGCACTGTGCTTTAACCAAGTAAGCTAACCAGCCAGTCTTGTCACTCAGTTTTCTTCCTCTAAGAATTGCCTTGTGTCTCATTTATTGGTGGAGTTATTTTTTTCCCTCTTACTGTTTTGTAGGGATTCTTTTTATATCCTAGGTAGTAATACTTTGTTGTTTATATGATTTACAAATAATTCTCTAGTTTGGCTTGTTTTTTCCTCTTTGTTTTTGGTATATTTTTCATACATAAGCTTTGATTTTAATGTGGTTAAGCATGAAATATTTTATTGTTGGATTATGATTTTTATATTTCATTAAAGATGTTTTTCTTACCATAATACCATGCAAGGACCTTGTAACACTCTTCTAATCTAAAATACTATCCTGTTCTACCTTATTTTTATTATCCCAAATTAGTAGTGTTATTTTTTCTTATTTTACTTTTATAAAACAGCGTAACAAATACTTGCTTAGCATTATCCACATGTTCATCAAATTTTTTCTTTAATACTGCTTCTTGCATTGTATTTCTACTTTCTGGCTCAATTTCCTTCCTCCTAAATTCCACCCTTAAAACTTAAGTAAGAGATTGCCATCTAAATGCTCCCAGTCTTATTTTAAAAATGTCTTAGTTTCAACACTAACACTGAAATATTTTTAGTTACATTGGTTTGTTCTCTTTATATCTGATGATTGTCTTACAGTTTCAATTTCTTCCTTTAACTCTTAATTAATTTCAAACAACCATTTTTTAGTCTCCATCAAATTAGGCTACTATATGAAGTTCTTATAGTTAAAATCCTGCTGATTTGGGGGGCTGATTACTGTCACTGAAAGCAGCTTTTTCCCTCACATATTCTGTAATTTTGGATTGTGAATTTATCTTTGGTGGGACTTTATCTGTGAGAATTCTGAATAACCTGGGTTCAGCATGTGTCCCCTCAGAGGAGTTTTGAATTTTCTTCAGGCAAGAGACTTGCCAGGTCTAATTTTATGATATTTTCTGGGCTTGCAAGTTCCCAGACCATGAGATTAGTACAAATTTGAACTCCATATATACATTACAGAATAGACCTTTTCATGTTTTCAAAACTACTCTTCTTTCTGATTTTGTTCTAGTTCAGCTGACCAAGAAAAGAATACAGTGTCATTCTTAATGTCTCACACTTCCTTATTCCTTCATCCTGTAAGTCCTGTGGCTTCTACCTCTTTTCTTTTTCTTTTCTGAAATAAATCAACTTCTCTAAATCAACCTCTTTTCTGAAATAAATCAAATCTCTAAAGATTAGTTCTTTAATCTCATACCTAAAATAAGCCTTCTAATTACTGCCTCTTCCACAAGAATTGACTTCCTCTGATTCTTTATCTCTACTGCAGCCAGACTGATCTTTCTAAAATTCAAATTTAATCATGTCACCACTCTATAGCTTAAAAACCTTTACTGCACCTCCAAAAAACAAAGTCCAAAATCCTAATATAAAATTCAAGGTCATTGATAGTCTAATCTCTGTTTTTGGCTTTTATCCTGCCAATTTTCCTTCAATGCCTCCAAATCACCAATGCCTCAATCATACTAAATTTTCAATCTTCTCAAATTCCCAGAATATTTTTGAATATGATAGAAAAATCAATGAGCTGATTCATAAAATCCAGGTGAAATCTTCTCAGCATGAATTATTATCACATCTTTCCTGATGATGAAATTGTTATTCTTTGTTATGCTTAGTAGTGAAAGTATATTAAATTGTAGTGAGCAACAATATTCTACTTTTAAGTACTAGTGGAATTACATTCATTTGTTTATATTTCAGTCACATTATATATATACACATATATATATTATAATATATATGCTGAATAATAAGATGATATTTTATGTCCTTTAAACATATTGTCAATAGCAAATATAGTAATAGAATCCTTACAGACAAATGCTTGTTTTAAAAAAAGTAAGCTCTTAAAGGGAACTAGGTTCTTAAGTAATATGATTAGAAATTATGAGAATAAAATGTTAAACTCAAAAAGATATACTCCAGTTCAAAATTCTGTAATTCTGTGCTCCATTTATGTGAGTGTGTGTGTGTGTGTGTGTAAAGCCATCAACCTAGTATTACAGTAAGTGAAATTCAGTGGAAAAATAGTGAAATCATAAAACATTAGGAATGAAAAGGACCTTAAAGATAATTTGGCTCAATGGTTTCTCATATTTGTTACTAGCCAGGAAAGTGGTTTTCAAAGAAAAATTTTGAAATCTAACATTTGAGATAGGTATATGTAAATCTCCTCTGGCTTAATTTAGGGTGTAGAATGTTGCAGCCCTAGACATGCCTCGTTCTTCTCCGCGCCACCAGCAACACAGAGGCTATGCAGAGTCAAATGCAAAAAACACTAATCTACCCTGACCCAGACATTGTGCAAATGAAAGACTGGAAGCCCAGAGAGGTGATGATGTACTCAAGGTCCCACAATTAGTCATGAACAAAGCTGGATCTAAACCAGACCTTGTAAGTCTATGAGGTACTATGGCTATGACTCTTATTTTTTGCCATAATTTCAACCCAATCTCAGAAAGCCAATAGGGTCTCTCATTTCTCATGTTCCGTAAATGGACTAATGCTATAAAGTAACAAGTTTTCCCATGCATTTATTCCCCAGAAGCTTTGACATAAGAAATAGTTGCTCACTGTAAAAAAATTTTAAAATAAAGAAAAACAAACACATAAAAGATAGAAATCTTCAGAAATCCCACCTGGCAGAAATAACCAGTGTTTTATTATTTTCTATGAAAATATAATTTCTTTTAAACAAATGGCATCATACAGGGGGTGACAGTCAGCATTCCTAGTAGCAATTAGCAAATTTAAGCAGAGAAGACATTTATGAAAGGACATTAGGCAGTTCAAAATCTCTAGGAAGGTCAGAGAGTCAGAAATGTAGTGAAAACAACCAGGAAAAGAAAAAAAAAACACTCTGACAACATTGTGGGACTACTCCAGAGATAATTCCAGCACTACTACCACCCCTTGGCACAGATGCCACAGCTCACGCTCTCAAGTCTAGGGTAGGCACCAGAGCCAACACCACCTGTAATGCCCCCAAGGGCAGATCCTCTACTGCCTCCCAAAGTCAGGAAATTTATATCCTGGGCATTTGTGTCATCACATTTTTTTCTTCCAAACATAAGCCTCCCTAAGATAGGTCTGACTGATAGCACCCAGGACACAGGACACACTCTTCCCACAGTAGAAAAAATGCCCCAAACACAGGAAGGGTGTTCAAAGGGTGTCCTACAGTGCAATGACATAACATTTGTAGCAGGTGAAGTCTTCCTATATTTTTGTTGCTTTAATTTATACTGACATCATTATACTAATTAATGACTTGACAAGATTGACACGTTGACCATAACATATGACTCCTCTTGCCAAAAGCAGTGTATATTGATTTTAAATGTAATGAATAACTCAATTAGTCCTTTCCTATCCCTTTATGTGAGATGCAAGAGATAATCTTTAGGTTTTCAGTGATCCCTCCCCACTCCACCCTCCAGGATCCTCAAAAATTATTTTAAAAATATTTTCCAGTTTGGATGATATAAATTCTAAAAATGATGCAACTCCTTTATAAGGACAAAAATCCCTAAAACCGTGGGCTGCATGAGGAGTTAGAGTAGTGACACATTTATTTACTCTCATGACTAATAATCATTGCAACATCATGTTTTTATCTCTCCACGTTAGTTAAAAATATAGTACAGAAGATCGGTTGTTCAGACACTGATCAGCAGCCCACACACTTCCGATCAAAGTCTGTGGCTGCAAATCAATCACAGCATATGGCATCTGGGCTTCTATTACAACTCGGAGCTGCAGCTGGGGACATAGTGATTAAGCAAATGCTAATGAGCAGCCTAACAATCCAGAACATATGAATCTATGGATCGTAGTTATTTGACACCCATTTTAGTGACAAGCACTTGTAAAAGCCTTAAGATGTGATGATAATGGCTTATTACTAATCTCTGAATGTGTCTCGGGAATCAAAACTCTCACATTTTTAAAATTTGTTTGTTTGCTTTAATTGAAATGGTACAAATATCACTAACTCACCAAAGCGTAATCTTGACTCATCTACTTGAAGCAAACCTCAAATCCAATCCCTCCCCAGCTTCAACTCTTGATCTGCCCTCATTGTGTACTGCTCAAAGTTCACAGTTCTTACATGGTATTCAAAGCTCTCTATTAACTCACTGGAAGCCATTTTTTCATTTCTCCATTACCTTTGTTTCTAGTCCAGGATTTCTCAACCTTGGCACTGTGAGTACTGACATTCGGTGCCGCCTGGATATGCTTTTGTTGTGAAGGGCTAACCTGTGCACTGTTCGGTGTTCACAGCATCTTTGGCCTCTCACCATTAGATGCCAGTAGCATCACCATCCCCCTCAGTTGTGGCAACTGAAATGTCTCTAGACATTGCCAAATATTCCCCAGATGTGGTAATGGTGGTGGTGGTGGTGGGTGCCGTTAAAAACCACTGCTCTAGTGAAACTGAATTACTCACTCTTCTCTAAATAAACTCTGGTTTTCCCTGCCTCTGTGTCCATTATTAATTGATTCAGCAAATATTTATTGAACATTCAGTCTATAAAAAGCACTCTGCCAGGTGCTATAAATTCAGTAGTGAACAGATGGCTATGGTCCCTGACTTCCTGGAGCTAATGGTCTTATGTAATAAGCCAGATCGAGTGTAATAAGTCAAGGATGCAGAGAGATGAGTAAGCAGGCCACATAGAGATAGAGCGAGAAGTGCATTGAGGGCAGAAGCCTCCACTCACCTGACCAGAAAGTCTTCCAAAACTCAGGATATATAAATTTTAGCCATTCCATGAGGCCCAGCTCAGCCACTGCCTTTGTTCAGCTTTCTCTGCTAGCTCCATGCAAGGGCAGTCCCCTATCCTCTGAATCCCACACTACTGAATGCCCAGAGCAGACATCCCTTATGGTACTTGGCACTCTGCTTTGTCTTGGTTATTAGTTATTGCTCCATTATTGCATATTTTCTCTGAGAACATGAACCTCTTCTGTACAGGATTCATGTCGAATTCATTTCTGATTTATCTACAAGTACAGTTTCTTACACAAAAAGACCCATCTCCAAAGATCAATGAGGGTAATCCATTCAAAATGTAAGACCAATCTTGCCATACACCACCTTAAAACGCAGCTTAAAACAGCTTCTCATCACTCTTAGAATTAAGAGCATAGCCCTAATGTAATTCGCAAAAGTTCCTAATGCCTGTTTCGTGCTTCTTCTACAGCCTCATCTCTTACTACGTTGTTCTTCATTGTCTGTGTTCTACAGCCACACCCACTTCCTTTCAATCACTTCAAGGTGCCATGTTCTGTCTTGCAGCAGGGCCTTTGCACATGCTCTTCTCACTGCCTGGAGTGCTCCCCTACCACACTGCACATCTTGTGTTGTACCTTTCAATTGTCACTTTCCAAGGTAACTTTATCTGACTCTCCAGCCCACATGTTCTGCTTCCGAAATAGTTTATAGAATCAACTTCCTTTCCTGCATAACTTGTTCAGTCTATATCATATCTTATCTCTATGATTGATTAAGGCTCATCTCCTCCACTACATCATAAGCTCAATGAGAACAAAGACCTACTGAACCTTTAACAGAGGTTGAAATGTAGAAGATGTTCCAAAAAGGATTTTATTAAGTTGAAACAAAATGGACTTTTAAAGAAGTTATCGTAAGATCAAAAAGAAGGCAAAGACGTCTACTTTCACCACTTCTATTTCAACCATGTTCTGGAGGTGCTATCCAGTGCAATAATACAAGAAAATAAAGTACAAAAATTAGAAGGAAAGAAGCAAAACTGTCATCATTTATAAAGAAACATAATTACACATATAGAAAATTAAAAATAATCTGAAAACAAACTTTTAGAATTAATAAATTTGCTGGATAAAAGGTCAATTTCAAAATCAATTTTATTTTGATATACTTATAATTTGCTGAAGCACAGTAACACATCAAATACTTTAAACTAGAGTAAATAAAACAGTGTGGTGTTGGCATAAGAGCAGATTAACACACCAAAGGAGCAGAATAACATGCAGAAACAGTCCCACCCATCATCATCACTGACTTAAGAAACTGAGCACAGTGGGGAAAAAAGCCTTTTTCAATGAATAGCCCCAGGTCAATTAGATACCTATGTTAGAAAAAAATTTATCTTAATCCTTACCACATACCATGTAAAAGCTTAAATCCAAAAGGATTATAAATTTAAATGTGAAAGGTTAAGTAATAAAGTTTCTAGAGGAAAACTTAAGGATTTTCTCTTTATGACCTTGATGTAACCAAAGATTTCTTAAATAGAATATAAAGAAACATTAATCATAACAGAAGCCATTCATAAATTGAACTACATTTTGAAGAACTTCTGCTCATCAAAAGTCACCTTCAAAAAAGTGGGAGAAGATATTTGGAATACATATAAGGGAAAAAAGAACTTTAATCCAGAATATGGAAAGAGTCCTTAACAATCAATAAGAAAAAGAACGTCAGTTCAATAGTAAAATAAACAAAAGACTTGAACAAAAACCTCACTAAAAAAAAAAAAAAAAAAAAAAAAAAAA
>NW_007730707.1:38726-41910 GCF_000696425.1 Galeopterus variegatus
AAAAAACCCCCCAAAAAAAAAAAAAAAAAAAAAAAAAGCTATCAATACCAGAATCACTGCTGGGGATGTGGAGCAATTAGAACTCTCATATGCTGTTAGTGGAAAACTTATAGTATCATCTAAAACTGAACATACACATAACCTGTGACCTTAGCAATTTCACTACTACTTGGAATGCACAGCAGAAATGGGTGCACATATGCACCAAAACCAAACAATACCTAACAGCCGTGAGAATGAACTAACCACTCCTACAAGCAATGAAATGGATATATCTCAAAGATATAATAATGAATGAAAAGGGTCAGACACAAAGAAATACAGAATGTATGATTCCATTTATGTGAAATTCAAAACTAACCTATGGTGTTAGATGTAAAGATAATGGTCACGTTTGCAGGGTAGTAACCGGGTGCTCTGGGTATTAGCACCATTATTATTTCTTGGCACAGCTCTTTCTTTTACCACCTTCCTGGGCCAGCTGGGTAGGAGCAAAGAGGAGAAGATGGCTGCCTACCTAGCATATAAATGAGATGATGGAAGGAAAGCATTTTTTAAACTGTAAACCACTATGTAAAATAAGGTATCACTACATACATTGTATTTCATAGCTCAGACAATATAGGAACTCGCTGATATATCTCCTGTAACTGCAGTACAAGGTGTTGGCTCAGCTGGGTATCATCAACTGGATGCAGGGACTCTATTTGGTCTCTTGAGTCTCCTATTTGGTCTCTTGAGCCTTCACTTTTCTCTGTACTTTGGATTCTATCCCTGATACCACAGATTACATTTCTCCTCATGGGAAAAACATATTCTGGATTCTCACATTCCACTGTTAATCACCCACATTAAAGGACAGAGTGGGGCAGAGGTCCACTCCAGGATAAGTTATCTATGTCCCTGAAGTCAGGATCATATAACAGATCTTTACTATCACTATACAAAAGAAGAAAGTAAATATTGCTGTGATAAAACAGAAAACAAATCAACCCTGTCTGTTGCAGCTAACATCTTTAGCTCATAGAGTGCAGGAGTCTCCTTTTTCTGAATGGCCTTTAGAGCACATGACATATCAACTCCCATCAAGAAGCATACAAAACTTGATGCTGATGAGTCAACATGACTCAATTCTATAGGCCCTATGATATGTCAGGACCTATGCTATGCTTAGCAGGAAACAGTCCGATAAACGAGGCACGGTGATTGCCCTCTGGATCTCATAATGTGGTAAAAGAGAAAGTCCAATAGACACATTAACGATAAGGGAGATTTTCTAAAAGTTATTGAAAATACACCCTGAAAGGAAAGAATAGATTAATTTGGAATTGCAGATACTGGAAGTGAAAAGAAGGTGTCCTTTCAAATGGGTTTCAGATACAAGAAAGACTTTGAAAGGCAGTGATGGAGAATAGTGCATTCTTGGGAGAGAATAGAAAATGAACAAAATTAGAGTTGGGAGAACACAGGAAGGATTTGGAGAACTGTCATCTACATTACACAGCTAGGATACCTGGTACTTAGGCAAGTGTAAATATGAGGTATAACAAGACTGAAAATAGGCTGACATACTTTGGATGCCAGTATGAGAAGTCTGAATTTTCATGTGAACACAATTGAGGATTTTAATTTTAATGTAATATCATATTAGTTAAAAAAAAAAAAAATAAAGCCGTGTCCATATTTGAATTTCATTTACTAGCTGTCGACCTTAGGCAAGTTGTTAACCCACCCAAGCCTCATGCTCCTCATCTGCAAAATGGGCACTATAATGATGTCTACTTCACAGGATTGCTATGAGCATTAGATGAGATTATACACGTGGAAAACTTAGTACAATGTCCAGCACATAATAAAGCTCAATAAATGTTAGTTGCCATCCTTATTGTTTCTATGAAGGAAAGTGACACTTCAAATCTGTATGTAGTGATGGTTAAAAATCAGCTTGTGAATTATTTTAAATTTTATTTAGATCTGTGTATGTGATACTGTGGTTTAAATCCACCCCAAAATATTTGGTGGTTGGGACCTGTCTTTTTTAATATGCAAGGGTGCTTCAACATGGAAAAATAGAATTAAAAGATAGTATGAATCTTTCCATGAACTTTTTAAAGAACTCTTGTATATAAAATAGGTTTATAACTCAGTTGTCATATCTGTGAGTTAGTCTCATGTCAAAAATAACAGCTTATTGAGAGTTGTTTGCAACATTTAAATGACTTGGATTTTTTGCCATGAAACAGTCAGCACTGTTTCAAAAGTGTAGATACCAAGCCTAATTAGTAATTTTTTTATGCACCTCTAACATAAGCAATGTTATAGTAGATAATTTCTGGAGAAAAAGCCAGCCCTTTTCTCAGTTAAACCTTACTCATAATGGTGTAAGTAAAAAGGTATTGTGGGAAAAGCACTGGCTTTGGAGTTGGCTTAATCTAGAATGGAGCTGAATTCTATTCCTTCCTCTGATTTTAGAAAAGTTGCTTTACTTCTCAAGCATCCAATTCATCATTTGTAAAATGATATGAAAATACTTTTGTTCTTAACACAGTGCCTAGGCACATAATAATTACTTCTTTTCCATGTTCTCAGACCACAACACAAACACTGTTCAGGAAAACAAGCAGTGGGCACAGGCTGGACCAGAGAACATGAGATACTTCTCAAGCCTCAGTATTGAGACGTGGCCTGTCCTTTTCTGACACAGGCTACAATGAGTGCTGTACAGGGGCCATGAATTAATTGAAGACAGTTGAAAGAAATAAAGTTAGTCATTTTTGATGGGTCTTTGTTGTTTTCATATCCCCCCCCCCAGCATCCTTTCCGCATTATTCTCCTCACAAGGCCTTAAATCACTTTATTTTTTTCCATTTCAGATCATGTCTTTATTTTTTCAGGATCAATCCTAGCTGCTTTCAAATATTTCTATAATCTAAAATTTTATTTTTTTTATTTATTTTTTTTTTCGTTAAATTTTTATTTTGTCAATATACAATGTATATGATTATTATGGCCCATCACCGACACCTCCCTCCCTCCTCCCTCTCTCCCCTCCCCCCCAAGAATGTCCTTTCCGTTTGCTTGTTGTAACAACTTCATAAAAGTATAGTTGTTATATCTTCTTCCCCACCCCCGCCCCGGGTTTTTTTTGTGTGTGTATGTGGGTGAATTAATTTGTTTGTTTTTT
>NW_007730707.1:46469-60738 GCF_000696425.1 Galeopterus variegatus
TCCTAGCCTGGTGTGGTGGGCCCGGGCCAGGCGGGCGGGGAGCAGTCGGGCTTCGCCCCGCAAGTGGGGCTGGGCTGGGGGTGACTTACAGAGGTCGCGGATCTGGGGCGGTCTGGCGCGCTTCACTCCGCCTCTGCGCAGTCCTTTGCTGGCTTTCCTGGCCTTTGATGTCTGGGCTGATTGCTTGTTCCCGCAGCCAGACTTGGGCGCTCTCAGGAGTCCTCCTCTGTGTCGGCCCCAAAACCTCGAACCTGCTGCCGCTTGTTTGTCGATGTAGGATCGTTGTTGAAAGAATTATTCGCCTTTTGTTGCTCTTGGAAATGCAATCAATACTCTGGTATCACAGCACACAGCTCACAGGATCGCGCTGTCTCCTGTCACGGCCGCTCCAGACCTGTCGCCATCTTAGAACCTTAAATCACTTTCAATGATCCTCTTTCCTCTCCACTCCCACTTACTGTCCAAGTGGCCTGGGTGAGCACTGCTTGCCTGCAGAGATGGAGCATGTGACCCAGGACTGGCCAATCAGAGAACCAAATTTCTCTGGCCACAGTGACTGGTTCATCATTGTACACATGACCCAAGTTGGTCCAGTCATAAGAATAAACAAATCTGTGTAGGTGCTACCAGAAAATTCTCTTTTCTCTCTTTCTTACAGGGTTTGAATAATTAGAAACTAAACATAATTTAAGTCTCATGGAGCAAGCCCCACCTTACTCATTGTTTAGAGTTTTTAGGTGAGAAAATATGGAAATGCAGAAATCATGCAAGTTATTTAGACTTTCAAAGTTGGCAGTTCTATATTACCAAGTTCCTGACCCCTAGGAAAAACCCCCTCTGAATACTGGATGGTGACAGCTAAGATGAAGAATGTCCAGAAGCTTAGACTCTTAGTCTGGACTGTCTAACTGCAACTGGAAACACAGGTAGTATAGACCATACCTCAAAGTCTTCCAAAATATGGTCCATCCAAAAATGTATTCTCATCTGGATGAAGAGCAATCTTATCAGGAGGTAGCTAAGGCTGTTTTGGAGCCCAAAGCGTAAACGGCTTACTTTCATATTCATTCAGCTAATATTTATTGAGCATATACTGTGCTAAGAAATTGGGTAAAATAAAACAGTGCCCGCCTTCGTGTATCTTAAAGTCTTCCAGGGAAAACAAACAAATAAACAGGTAATTATCATATAAGGGTATTTTTTGACTATGTGAAAATTCACCTTAGATGTTGATCTTAGAAAACCATAAGTGAGATTTGACTCCAGAGAAGAGTAAATTAATGGAATTCACTATCCCAGAAGTTGTAAAACCTGGAAACACAAATTTTATAAATTCCAGGACGATTATGAGGGAAGCCAGAGAGGTTTCAAAACAATACTAACACAATGTTTTCCTTCCAACAAAACGCTGCTCATCACAACTGTCTAGGTCCTGTGGCTACCTTTCTTGCAGACTGCTCAGGTAAATGTTGACTCAGAGCCTCACATGTCAATCAATTTCTCAGGTGGGATGGAATCAAAAATATTTTTTGAAAAATGTTTTTCAGCCTAAATTTACTCAGATGCTATGATTTAATTTGCAACCGGAAAATATAGTTTGGGTATTTTCTTTTTCACTTTGTTTTCTATGGTCTTTCCCTCCCTCCCCTCTATTTTTTGATATAAAATAAAGGACAAGACTTTACAGTGATTAAGAAGCACACATAGCAACTCCACTAATGTTGCTAGGCAACAGGGCCATGTATGAGCTCAGTGAATGGATTCTGGGCATCTGCACAAAGGAGAAATACAGGGAGCCAGGGAGCGAACTGTCTTGATAACAGCAGGGGTTAGTGCTTCTTGACACACATGCTCCTGGATCTGCCTAAGAAGGGGAAAAGGCACACTTCTCTTAAACCTTTCTGGTAGTGTATTTTTTCAAAATGTGTTTAGAATTCTCCTTGATGGAAAGTCGACACAGTATATTATAGTGATCATCAGCTGAAGAGGGAAAGTAGGCAAAAAATGGCCTCTGTTTCTATTTCCTAGTTCAGGGCTGTGTTACCTGTAGCCTGGGTTATTTCAAGACCTTCCTGCCTGATCCTGGCAGGCATGCTGTCTTCCCTTCCCCCACCAGTCCATCCACCTAGTTGATTAATTACTGTACAAGGGTATTTTCTATCTCCTAGTCAGCAACTCCTTTCCCCCTGTGATCGGCATTTACCCTCTTCAGTTGCCATGAAAAATGTAACATTGCTGACTATAATAACTCTGTTTTATTTGTTCTTATTACAAAGCAATGCATGAATTAACAAAAAAAGCAGAAAAATACAGACACTTGAACAAACATTTACATCCATTACCCTGTTCACCAGAGACACGTAAATACCTATGTGCATATCATTCTAGGTTATTTTCAGTGCATACACACACAGATTATTTTCTTACAGATTTTTTTCTTGTATTACCTGTACATATAAAGTTATAACTTATAAAGTCAACAATAGCCAACATAGTTTTCAATGACTTCAGTACCACACCAGAATTATTTAACAAGTCCATGAAACTTTGAAAGACAATTAACAGGATAAATGATCAGTTACAAGATAATTTTACTAATCTTATTGCATCTTCCTGTTCATCCCCTGAACTTTACCATAGCAAGCTTTATTATTTCCCTAGACTTACATCATCATTGCCTTTCCATTTCTACTAATATTACTCTCATTCAAGTTTCTTACCTGGCCTCTTACAATAATGAATTAAGTAGGAATTTTTTGTTAAATGTCAGAAACCCCAACTCAAACTGGCTTCAGCAAAGCCGGTTCATGACTGCGCTGCTTAAAGTTCCAGTAAGAGGAACTAGCTAAATGCAAGTGGGAGCCACAGACCCAAATAAGGTCAGAGGGACTAAGCCTTACTCCCTCCACTTTTCATCAATTCTCTCTTCAGAGATGGCTTCATTCTTGGTCAGGCTCTCCCCTAAATGTGATGAGATGGCCGTCAGTATCTCTAGGCCTCTATGTTCTCAGGAACTCTAGGAGAAAAAGCATTCCTCTGATTTAGTCCTGGGTGTCACTGTTGTACCCACCTGAACCAATCACTATGGCCAGGGGCCAGGTGCTCTGAGCAGGGCCAGGTGTAGAGAACATGCCCACTCTGGAGCCTTGGGAACACAGTTCACCCCACCCAAAACACAAGAACCCAAAGGTCATTCCCCAAAGCAAAATCAGGGTACTGTCACCAGGGAAAGGGGGAATAGATAGTGGGCAGTCAAAAGGGACAGCTTTCACCACCCTGAGCCTGCGTGCTCCATCTGCTCCTTCTGATCCACTCTCTATCTCCTCTGACCTGGGCTCAGTGTATTGACCATGTCAATCGGCTCCCTTTCCCTCTGGTTTCCAGTTGGATTTAGTCAACAGTTTACATTAGCAAGAGAGTGAGGACAGAGTACTTCTCCAACTCCCTCCTTGGTGGGCTATAGGTTGGCAGTAGCTGTGTTCCTGTCCTGAAGACCACAGCTCCTGTTAGGTAAACTTCTATAACCAGCTACAGATCCCTCTCTGGGTTCTGGTAGCAGCTCTCTCCGCTTGCCCCTTCAGGCACAGGGGTGGTAACAGCTCACTACTGTTGTGAGCTCCAGGGCACTCCACTAGGCTTTGTTGGTTTTCGCACTTCTACCACCTTTTTTGTGCCTTCTCTTTCCTAGGAAATGTCACAGCTGCACCTCCTAACAGGCTGCTCCACCTGTCAGTGTTCTTTTATATCAACCACAAATCTGGTTAACCATTAAAGTCCTCATTCAAGAAATGGATGTAAATATTGAAAGTTCAAGGGTAGGGCTACTGTCAAGTTAATGCCACTTACCAGTCACTATCACCTAGGAATTGGCAACCACAGAAGTATACTGAGGTATATAACACACGAGTATTCCAGCTGCTTTCATTTTGGGCTGATTTAGCAGGGTACCTCTGGAATATACTCTGTGAAAGTTATAGTTTAGTGCAGTTGATCCAGATTCTCTAGTAGGGCTAAAAAGAAAATGAAAAAAGTAAAGACAGAATGGAGAAAGGGAGGGAAGAAGGATGGAAAGGAAGAGAAATAAAAAAGAAAAGAAAAAAAAAAGAAAAATGGCATTGACCTTGGAGTCAGGAAACCTGGGAATTCAGTCCAGCTTTGCCTATGACTGTGGGTGGCCTTGGGACATCTCCCCCTTTCACCAGGCCTCATTGTCCTGATCTGTAAAACACTGGGGTTGGACCAGATCATTTTTAAGGTCCCTTGTAGTTTTAATAACATATTAAGTTCTAATGAAGTACAGTTAATTGTGCCTGCAAAAGAAAAATCAAACGAAACAAAACAAAACAAAAATGCACTTACAAAGAGTGACAGTTCAAAGGTAATAAAGATATTTTACTAAATTGGATAAAAATGTCTCTCTTGACCAAGAAAGCAAATTCTTTTCAAAACTTAGGCAATCATTTAAGTTAATAATGGAATGGAAAACTTTAAGGCACTGACTTCAATTCAAAACAAAATTGTTTTTGCTCAGATTCTTGCTGCAGACTAAATTTTATGTGCAAACAACATTGGGCTATCAATAGGGATCTGCAGTGAAACCCAAGAAAAGCACTAATGAAGCCAGCGGGAGCCCACACAGCCTGGCTATCGACGTAATGCAAGATTAGAAATACGACTGAAAATCTGCAGAGGAAGGAGTCCCTGCTCTTCTCTGTGTGGTTTGCCTGGTCCAGCCAAGATTGTAGAAGCTGTAGGAGGAAGATCAAAAAAGGCCAAAGCAGGAAATGAGCTGTAATTTGACAGTCAAAAACAAAACAAAACAAAAAAACAACAGAATAACATGAAACATATCAAGTCCAAAGAAGGAGCTTGGAAAATATAGCCTGATTATTTTAAAATGAGGCAATTGATAATATTAAAAAGGACACTAAAAAAGTAAAATAAAAAATAAAAAGCTCTGAGATATTTCATACTAAAAAATTACCCTTATAAATAGGCAGAGTACAAGAATAGGCAGTAGTCAAACTGAGTTTGGGAAGCCAGATGTGTTGGTACATTGGGGGAAATGAGAGGTAAAGTGAGGAGAGGTTGTCTCTGAGGCTTGACGTTCACGTAGGACAAGGTCAGGCAAGGGCACAACACCTGCACCAGAACCCAGAGAGAGCCCAGCAGCTTCAAAAAAGAAGGTGGGGGGGCCGGCCCGGTGGCGCACTGCTATAGTGCACCGCTTGGGAGCGTGGTGGCACTCCCGTCGAGGGTTCGGATCCCACATACAGACCGGTTCCCGCTCACTGGCTGAGCGAGGTGTGGGAGCAACACCGAGGGTTGCGATCCCGTTGCCGGTCCCAGTCCGGTACAGGGGCAACACTGAGGGTTGCGATCCGTTGCCGGACACAGAAAAAGACAAAAAGGAAAAAATAAAAGAAGGTGGGGCCCATGAAGGAAAAGTCAGAGGTCTTACTATCTGCATCGGCAAAATAATTTTAAGATGCTTGCCAAGAAACTGATCAGTTGGTAGTGGCTGCCTGACACACTACGTGAGAAGGACGGTGAAGTCACAGCAGAACAAGACACAGAGGAGTGACTGATTGGCAGTGTTTGCAGTGGGGGTGGGGGTAGGAACAGGGAGTTGTGGCCATTAGAGTAATTTGCGGACCTTGGAACATATGTTCTAGAACTGCACTGTTCAATATGGTAGACAGCAGCCATGTGTCGTTACTGAACATGTGAAATGTGGCAGGTCTGAATTCAGCTGTGCTGTAAATGAGAAATACACACCAGATTTTGAAGACTAAGTACAAAAAAAAGTAAACTATCTCATTAACCATTTTATATTATTAATTACATGCAGAAATAATATTTTGGACATGTTGAGTTAAATAAAATAAATCAGAATTAATCCCATCTGTCTCTTTTTACTTATTTTTAACATAATTACTAGTAAATTTAAAATTACACATGCGGTTCACATTTGTGGTTCACATTATATTTATATCGGACAGAGCTGCTCTGTGAAGTGTCTTCCTCTCTCTCCAGGCTTCTGTGATATTATGATATTTGGGAAGGCTTGACTTAACACTTGCTGTCTTTCCTATCTCAAGCAGAGCCTGGTTTCAGACTAACCAAAGGAAAACCACACTGAGATTCAACAGCTGCTGTATCCATACAACTCACACCCAGTTGGGAATACACAGTTATTCAGAAGTACAGTCACTACCACCTCCTCACGTGTACACCCACTTACCATATATGTGCGCAACCATATTTGTGTGTGTCAGGATAAATCCATAAAGAGGTAAGGATTATTAGCAGAATAATTTGTTACAGTGAAATTTACATTTCTACTATCAACTGTAATCATTTATTTGAACTAGGGAGACTCATTAGTGCTTGTTAATAAAAAAGAGGTTCTTTGAAATTCAAAAGTATTTAAATTTTATGTCTTCCATTTCCCAACAAGAAACCAGTTCACTGAGAGGTGAGTCCAACCTAAGACTTCTACCTATAATCAAGATTCCAGGGCTGCCCATGCATAACAGAGAGCAAAAAGTAAGCTCTTGCCTTAGGATGAAAATTTATGGTGTGATCTGCCAACCAGCACAAACAGATTGCACTGTCTTAGCTGTCTTCTCTGAACTTCTGCTCTTTCCAAACCCTAACAGCCACCTGATCCTTCCAGCCTTGTCAATTCCAATGGAGCCTACCACCTAGCATACCTCTCTCTCAGTACCTAAGTTGCACCAAACTCCTAGTCCAGATTCTGTTTGGTCAGTCCATGATGACACACAATAATTTTCTATAATGGTACAATTCAGATCTTACTTTAAAAAAGGATTTCCTCCACAACTGAACTCCAAACAACACTGACTTTTGAGGTTAGTCAAAATCCTATGTAAGGATTTTGGCCCCTCTACTGGACATCTGCACTTTTAGGCTGTCAAACACCCATCCCCTCTTCATTTGGTAAAAGAGCGTCATTTTCTTGGAGTAACCATCTTCTATTCTCAGGCCATTTGGTTTGGGTGGGGCTGAGCCTATTCTCCCTATCTCATCTTCAGAGATCACACAAAATTCCAGCTTGGCCTATTGCCACATTTATTACCCTTGGAAATTCCAATAGAAATATAAGCCAAACCACAATGGTTCAGAAATGGTTACATGGATGCAAACTGGCCCTATGGACTTAATTCTGGGATTTTGTTGGTATTATTGGGAAGGAAGATCTTTGTTTTATCTGCATTAGAAACTGGCAGCATATAAGCCTGGATCTTCAAGGCATTGCTAGATAGAAAGTCTCTGCCTAGGAGGATGACAGAGTAAAAAAGAGACCAATTTTAATAACCTGAGGCCCTGGTCCAGCAACTTGTACTCTTAAACTTTTCAATTAGATGAGTTCATTGTTGGTGAAGCCACTTCAAATGTAGTACCTCCCACCTGAGACTGGAAGAATCCCAGCTAACAGCCACTCCATGTATAATCTATATATTTTTCCTTACTTCAAGGGTAAGCTTCTCAGAAGTCTCTCCTGATGATAGAAGTTCGCCCTGAAATTTCCTTTTTCTTTATCCTTTTCAAGAAATGGTCTGTAGGACACAGTTATCATTATTAAAATCTGCCTTAGAGATCTGGTCCATCCATGATGAAGAGAATGAAAAGGTCACTTCAATACTTCATGCTGAGTTACTGACTGTACTCAACATCAAGTCATCCTTCCTGCTCATTTGGATTATAACCCAGATCTGGATTCTTGGCATCTGTATGGATCCTGAGACCCAGATGCCAATTTGCATTCCAGCTTTGGTATCCAAACACATCCATATGTTTCTTGTAATAATTGCTCCAAACCCCAGTTGCTTCAGGATCAGAGGTCTACCTGATCATTCCTTTTAATCTTGAACCTGCAAATGTATCTGTTATTTTTCCCCACAAACAACCCTATCTTGATGGATAAATTTGTCTTCAGATCCTAGACACTTCTCACCAAACTTCAGGCAACCTTTCCATATATCTCAGCCTAGAACAAATACCAAAAACTATCATGCCTCTCAAACTAGAGTTTATTATCTTATGACATCACTGTTATCATGCTGATAGGATATTCCTGTGTTCACTTACTGACACATATATAGTACGAAAATACCGGACAAAACCTCCTAATTCTAATCTTGGTTTTCTTACTTACTGGCAGTGTGGCTTTAAGTACAAGAAAAAAAAAATCTCTTTCATAACCTCAAAAATTTTTGTTTTCTTTATCTATAAGTTGAGTTAATAATACTTGCGGTATTTTGCTGGATGTTGTGAGAATTAGATATCAGTCACGTGAAAGAACATTGTAAACTTTGAAGTACCATATAAATAAATTATTAAATGAAGCTTATCACTAACCAGAATATCTCATACTTCCTTTTAATCATAAACAGCCATATATATTGTAGATAGTTGATGAACACTTGCGAATTCATAAAGATGCATGCAAGTACTCCTAAACATCTATTTGTAAAACAAAAGGGAAATGTTTTCTAATGAACTGAGTTAGGGGCTAGAGGGATAAAGAGGTTGAGAAAAGAGTAGAGGTAGAAAAATGTGAGCTGTGAATGTGAAGAAGATTAGGGGTGTTGGGCAGAGTGGACAGCAAGAGAGAAAGAGAAGTTGGGGAGATGGGGCAAGTAGGATGCACAATGATCATAACATGACAGAAGAGATGAGGAAGAGAAGATAGCAGGAAACGGGGAAAGGCAATGGAGCAGAAAAGGCACCAGTTGCTCCTGAACCAGAGTTATCTGCTTGGGAAACATTCAAGGATTGTGATGGAAAGGAGTTCCTTGCTCCCCAATGGCTCTCTGTTAGGTAGGAAAGAACTGGCCATTTGAACTTGTCTTGAGGAAAGCCCAGCCAGCCCAGTAGGGAAAGTCAGTGGCAGAACCTCCTCCACAGAGGCGGACAATGCCTACTCTGTAGGAAGAGACGGGGACAGTAATTGGACAAATGAAAGACTAGAATGTTTAACAACAGCACAGACAAAGAGAGAAAGAGTAAAGGGGCAGAGGATGAACTAAGCAGTCTATAAAACAAAACCCGTGGTCAGACCCGACTATTAAAATATTCCATAATTTGATATACTCTGTTATTCTTTTCTTTACTGAAATATCTAATAATCCGGGTTTATTTGGTTAAGTCCAATTTAAACCAATTACCTAGACATACCTAAAAAGAAGACTGGAATCCTCACGCCAAAGCAAAGTGGCTACTTCCTAGGACGCTGCAGTGGGAATTCTGATGCTTAGGAAGGGTTTCAAACCTCTTGAGAACCATTTCTGTGCTAACATTCTAGGTCCCCAGCTGATCTCAGTAAATTCTGAGGATGGTAAAAGAGGACAGAGGGAACCACAGCTGGAAGATTTCTGATTAGAAATGAGAGAGAATTCCTGAAGAATGAGTCAGACAAATAGAAACAGACAGGCAAGCTATGGCAAGGGGCCTAAGATCCTCTGAGGGGGTCTTGAGTCACAGGGCACATGGCCTCGTCTATCCGGGATGACACAGGCATTCTTTCTCAGAGTGGGCTGTATTGCTGACCCAGTGACACAAGGGACTGTCTGTAAAGCCCTCAGCACAGCATCGGAACAAAGGAGTTCATAGTTGGTAGCAGAAACAGTGGAAATAAACTTTATACAAATAGTTGCAGTAGAAGTAGCAGTTGCAGAAGTGGGATGAATAATGGTGGTCTCAGGACTTGGTGTAATAACACCAGTAACCATAAACACTACCGTAATGTAGGTGCAGCACAGCAGTTAGGGGCGTGAGCTCTGGGCGTGAGACTCCATAGGTTTGGATCCTTAGCTCCATCACTTATTAGCTGTATGAATTTGGATAAGCTAATTAACCTTTCTGTGCCTCAGTATAAAATGCAGATAAGAAGAGGACTCCCTTCATAGACCTGTCACATGGAGTGAGTGAGAAAATACTTGTAAACAGTTTTGATCCCAGTACCTGCACAGCTAGTAACAGCAGGAATGGTGTTGGGTGGGGGTGGCAGCACTGGCAAAGGAACAAATCCCACCTAGAGGATACAAATTAAAGAACACGCTGACCCTATGACTGGAGGTCCCATGCCGTGAAATCTGCAAACAGCCCCACAAAAGAGGTATTTTCAATTTCTAATAGAGAACTTCTGTCCTTTTCATCCTCCGGTCTCCTCTCCAAATCCCATAGCCTCAGAATCCATGGCTGCAAGTGAAATTCAGTGTGTGTGGGTGTGTGTTGGGGGTGGTGGGGGAGGTGGTGGTTATAAATATCCACTGGGCACAAACCTTTCTATGATCAGCTTTCAGTGATGATGAGATGTTGCCTAAAGAGTTGAAAGTGAAATAAAGGCTTTCTCAGTTTTAGTTAATTTCCTCCAGCACTATAATATATTTACAGTATAGTATCTACTGGGCACATAAAGTCCATCGGATGAAGTAGGCATGTTAAACAAATAATTACAAACAATCATGACAATTACACACAATTGATAACAGTAGTTTGTACCTAGAGTTCTGAGAGCATAAAGTGGAGGTAGAGGGGCTTGGGTGTCTGCAGGAGATAAACGAGTTCAGACTTGAAGTGTGATTAGCAGGCTGACAAAAGAAAGAGGGGATGGGCACGATGGGACCTGGGCTGTCACCGGCTGCTGAATGAATTGGAGGTGGGGACCTCAATTGGATAAACAAAAAACTGCGTTGTTTAATAACAACAAAGAGAGGAGTTTGAAGACGCCAATCACTCAGAAAAGAGATGGTGAAGCCTAAAGACAGCAATGACAGAAAGGGTAAAGAGAGGGTGGCAGAGTCAAGGTTACATAATTCTAAATAAAACACTGCTAAAATTAAGCTGGTTCAAAAAGGTTACTAGTTTATGTGTGTGTGTGTGTGTGTGTGTGTGTGTGTGTGCGCGCGCGTCATTTTTTTTCCTCAGAGTAAAACCTCATCAGTTCAACATAATTGGATAGAAGCATGCCAAAATTAATCAGATATAAATTACATATTTTTTTAAGGATATGACTAACCGCTTAGGATTTTTTGACTAGATGAGCTATTTTAAATACCTTTTAACTTCCTTGCTCTTAATTAGCAGCATGAATATTCTTGCAAACAATTAAAGTGGGGTTCTTAGAAGTAAAGTTTTTTTTCTGAAGTGGATTGACCTTTCTTTTTTTTGATTTTGTTCATACAAATGTGATTCCTGGATGCCAAGGCTGGTCTCTACCCACAGCCAAGTCCTCTTTCACTAGTATAGGAAATCATAACCTTGACCTCAGGCTAACTGCCCAGAGAACTGGTCTGAGAGGCCTATAAAATCTCTCAATCATAGAAGACTGGCTGATACCCCTACCCCTCAACTATGGGTGTCACACTGGGTGGTGCTACCCCATCAGCAACACTACTATAGAAAACAACATGTTTGAAGTTACAAACAGAAATCGCCGCAATTTTCCTGATTCTCAGAATTCCCTGGGGTGACTCAATTTGTTCTGTAAAACTTCTGTCAATGGTGCAATGATAAAATTCAGTTCAATCCCAGGACAAGCCATCAAAACATTCCCTTTTGGGGATTTTATCTTATTCACCACTAAAATACTAAATTAATCAAAACCCTTAATTATCATAGCTTGTCTAAAACTCACAGGAACTCAATGCACTATTTATTTTCCAAACTCTTGTACATTTCTTACATTCATAACCCTCATGACTCATAAAGACTTTATTTAAAATAAAAAATATTAGACTCAATTCTCACAATCACGTTGACTAGAAGTGAAAGTACAAAAGAAATAATTTAGTAATTCCTAGATTACCTATGTATATACAACAGGTGGTTTGCTCCCGTAACCTTTCTGAATTTAGGAGATCAGAAGAGGGTTGTAGTTCTAAATTTTATGCACATCCTAATTGTGCAAAGCACCCTTAGTTCTTGCAAGTTACAGAATAAAATGATCTCTGAAGTCTCAAGAAGGAAGGGGCTTCACAAAAGTAGTCTTCTTAATGTTAATATTTGGAGAGCTATGTTCATCTTTCACTGGTCAAGAAGATCATTAGCCCTTTTTGCAGTCAATTTCTATTCTATTCAATTCGTCATACAGCAGATGCAATCAGAATCTTTCCTAAAACATCTCTCTACTGAGATCCACACCAATGTAGCCATACTTCTATTAGACATTTTTACCTGAATGTGCCACAGTTTTCTCCATCTCAATCAGCTCCAAATCAAACTCTAATTCCCTATGTCCCATGTTCCTCCATGGTCACTGCCAAAATGTAGTGACCTTCTCAGCAACTGGCCGCTTTCTACCAAGAATTCTACTTCATAAATTCTTCTGGAATCAGTGCCTTTTTCTTTATCCCCACTTTCTCAGTCTTTCTTCTGGTCCTTATCCTACCTCCCCTGCACTAGTGTTACAACCTCCTAACTGATTCTCTGAGCCACTACCACCTGTCACCCACTGTAATTCAGCCTGCACTCACCCAGGGTCATCCTTCCAACACCTCCTCCATGACTTTTTCCTCTTCTGTGCAGATTGATCACATTTCTGGACCTTCCATATCTAGTTTTCTACAACACCTCTGTATTTACTATCACCAATATTTTTCCAATGCTAAAAAGTTAAGAAGTTTGGGGGTTTTCTAACATTTGAAAAACAACTCTCTTGTTTTACGTATCTACACATAAACTTTTTCTGGAATTCAATTTTTGAGGGTTTGAACAGGAATAATTATTCGTAATGAACAATGGTGGCATTTGAAACAAGGCAAGGCTAGAAATGTCAGCTGCACTGTTGACAGAGTGAGCTTGTGCTAAATATGCATCTATACCTGATATGCACAAAGGCAGGATAGTATTGAACATTAGATGAGAACTTTGTATAAAACCTTTTACAAGCACTGAAATTAATAAAGCCATTATAAGTTAAGGAGCAATTGAGTGGGCAGAGAAGGAAAAAAAAAAAAAAGATTATTCTTACAGTTTTTTAGAAATGCAAATAAGAATACTGCCTGAACATCACTACCTGACTGATGAAATGGTAATCACTTAAGGGATATTTATTTAGAAATCTGTTCTGATTGCTTAATTGAAAAAAGGTCTTAAATTCAACACAACCCTATTTGCTAAATGGTAATAAAACAAATTTCCAGGGAGAAAATAGGAGGTACGAAATGTCCTAATACGATTCTATATACTTGAAGATAATTCTTAGCACTCTTTTCAAAATTTAAGTAATAAAGTAAAAAGCCCTCCGGGGCCAGGCAGGCAGAGTGCACACCCTGACCAACTGTACACTGTAGCTGTGGAAACTAATGGACAGTGATAGTTCAAGCCAACTTCTTTTCAGACAATAGTGAATCGTGCTTACTCTGATAAATTTGAGAGTGTCCAGCCTCCCTAAAAAATTTTAATCAATTTTTAAAACCCCAGTCAAGCCAAACAAACATATCTGCCAGGCCTTCAGTTTGGGAATCCAAGTCTAAAGTCAAATGACTGATGCTCTACAACATAGAAATATTGAAAAAATCAAACTGTAAAGCTCAAAGGATAGACTCTGACATCGAGCAAACTTGGGTGAAAATTCTAGCTTTGCTTCTTCCTAGAAATGTGACGTTGGGCCAAATAATGATCCCTCTCTGCCTCAGTTACCTCATATGTAATACTGGGGCCACTATCAGTAAGGAAGTCCCCAGGCTGTCAGAGTTAAATGAGTTTATATAGGTCATATATTTGGAGGGGTGTCTGAACACTTCACCTCTCTGAACTCCTTTTTATTTCTTTTGTATACTATGTCTTGTGGGACTGCAAGAAGCTACAAGCCATAGGCAAGTTTCCAAATAATAGAAAGAAGATTGGAAGGAATTTCAAATAATTCTCAGCATCAGTCACATGCTTCTTTAATCTTATAACAGTCTGTTCCTGTAAAGAGGGACAAAAAGACCCAGTCTTTCCGGAATCCAGGTGACCCTTCAATACAGATCATGCTCTAATCCTACTCAGTATAGAGAAAATACTGACTGGGCTGGATCATACAGATCTTGTGATTTTTTTGTAACATTAGGCAATATTTCTACCCCTGCCAAGTTATTTGCATCCACTGATTTACAAAGGTACTAGGAAAGAAACCACCTAGTAAGTCTTAAAATTTGAGATTTCAATAAAGATTGGAGATGGCTGGCAGAGCTCCAAATGAACCAAACTGCAGGGAGGATGGCAAGTGTCAAAAAAAAAAAAAAAAAAAAAAAAA
>NW_007730707.1:60879-84657 GCF_000696425.1 Galeopterus variegatus
TGGCAAGTGAAAAAAAAAAAAAAAAAAAAAAAAGGAGCTAGATACATGAGGGTTGTCTGAGCAGTGGACCCAGAATGATGCATGTGAGCGGCAGGTCTGGGAACATGTAACCATTGACACCAAAATTCATCATAATTCAACTCTTCTGTATGCCCCAGAAAGAAGAGTAGGGCTGAGAATTAGAAGCACAGCAATGCTGGTTTCTGAAATACTTCTCTCTCAAGCAATTTCAGTAGGGGATCCACTTTGATCAAGTATTACACAGAAGGCATACTCTTCTCAGTTCACGTGCAAAATCATGTGCATCTTCATTAACAAGAAGTTTCTGCTTTCCTAGAGTCAAGGTGAAACCCTTTCCTAGAGGCTTAGGGACTGGTCATTCAGCAGGCTACAATTCAAAGTATGCCTCAGTGTAACTGATAGAGCTGGAGGCTGCAGAATCTTGGCAAATAGAACAAATTCAGGAACACTTGTAAGCACCCATTTCAGTAATAATAAAATTCCCCAAAACACATGGACAAGGTTAACTGGGAAAAGACTGAGCATCCTGCAGTTACGATTCATATGTTTATGTTAATGTGATCACATGTGAGCTCTCAGGCTTGTGAAGCCCAATGCATCAGGCTCCACAGCCTTAAGTTCCAGATGGAACCAAGGTTATATAGCTAGGAAGCTGTACCTGTTGCTTGCCACTCTTTTCCTGCACTCATCTCAATCAGAAAGGGCTAGATTCCTGAAAACTACATTTTCCAGACTTCCTCACCCACTGGCTTCTAGTTATGCTTTCCATATGAGAGACTCAGGAGGAGAAGTTGGGTGGCAAGAGGGAAAAAGAGCAATTTTTTTCTCCTGCATCTAGAGGTGTCTTTAGCAGTAAGAGCAGCAGCAAATGGTTCTAGAAGCAAGAACTGTGGCGATGGCAGCACCTGCAGCAGAACCATGGCAGAAATGGGGCTCATGAGGCATCCTGACCTCTGGTTAACATCCCTTCCTCCCTGTTCTTCCAGGGAGTTTGTGACCAATTCCCTGCATTAAGTCACCCTTTTGCTTGAAACATATACAACAGTTTCCATTTTTCTGACTGGATATTGACAGATACAGAAGCAGAAAGAAATAAGTCAGAGGTATTTTCCTCTAAACAGAGATCATCAACCAAGGGATTGATTGTATATAAGGGAGACCTGGCTGTACTGAATACAGCTCAAGTCTAGTCAAAAAGACACAGGATTTAATCCTAGATCTTCCAGTTCTCAAACAGGAATGTGTCTGTTCATGGAATGTACAGAATGGAGAGAGAATGGTGCCGAATAAGTACAGAAGACCAGTGGTCTCATCCCAACTAAGCCACTTGTTACCCCCAACATTGAGTGTCTTCCATCACCTTTGGAAGCCACAGTTTCTTTACTAGAGAATGGACACAATCAGGGGCAAACATTCAAAACTCTTAACAACTGATTAATAAGGTTAGTCAGTTAAATGGATACAGAATTTAAGCAATCAAGAAACTCACAGAATGTAGCAACTGAGTTATCTCTCCTAGGAGTAATAAATGTCTACATCTCATAATTTTTGTAATAACTAAAGACAAGTTATCATTTATTCTGTTCATACTATGTGCAAGATATTGTGCTAAGAGTTTTACCTACATTATTTATAATTCTCACAAAAATACCATTTTCAGATGCCCAAACCAAAAACAGAAAAATTAAATAATGTGTTCAAGGTTATATGGCCAGTAAGTGGAAAAGTCAAGATTTGAACCTATATCATTGTTTCCATACACCCCATTCTTCCAGCATCCCATGGTCCTGCTAGTTGAAATTGTTGTGGTAGGAGCACTTTGGAAGATGTATAATGTCACATACTTGTTGAGGATTCCTAGCTTAATTCCACATCCAGCAGATTTCACATGCTGCAAGAGACCATTGCTTTAGAAATTTACATGTGTCGTCACCCCTCTGGTAGTTTGTGATACCTCTAGCTTGAGGTCCCCTGTGACCCCATAGGCACAGCGGTTTTCAGCACAGGGTAAGTTCCAGCTCACAGTCACTGTGCTCCTGTTGTAATCAAAGGACTAACTGAATAATCACCATTTTGTCAATCAAGCAATAAAATGGAGTATTATTCTCATTTATATTTCTAAAGCAACATAAAAATAACCCCTTTTAAATGGTACCCACTCACTCTCTCCTTATATGCTAATACATGTCACAATTTCAAAGCCTGAAGAGAGATTTTCTGCAAAACATTTCACTGCCTTAATGTTGCACAAATTCACAATTCCAATTGCCAGGTTACAAACATAAATTAACTCAGGTTCCAAATCAACTCCATATTCATAAGTCTTTAGGGCTGACAACTTGTACACATTGGCTTTAAATTCTATGCATTATTTCAAGGCTTTGGAATATTTAGCATTAAAAGTTCTAACTCCATCCTCAGACTTTAGTGAAGCATAATTTACTGTCACCACTATTGATAAACCAAAAATCAACTCTCCTATTTAAAATATTTCTATCTTTTTTCTCTTTGCTAAGATTGGATAATTTTGATTAAATCTTGCAGTCAGATTGATGTCCAATTAATTGAATCTCTTGATTTAAAGTAATGAATTAAAACTTAGTGCCACGCCAGAATTAAGGAAACTGGGTCATTAATTTGAAGCTGGCCACTCAGCTTTATTATGGTTTGTAATTAATGTTTCACATGTGTACAGCAGGTAACTGCTTTTACATCATGATTATGTATTTTATATTCAAAGTTTCCAGGCTTTGGCATTTATTCAGATTTTCTGTGTTGGATTAAAAAGCTTGCCATTTTGATCTTCTGTTCAAAAACATTTAGTGACTCCCTAGTACATGGCATCAAGCCCCACCAAAGGAAGAAGAAAGATGCTCCCCATAGAAAACCAGAAAAATGGTTCATTCTTGGATTCCCTTCTCCCTTTCTTTCTTTCTTTCTTCTTTACTTCCTTCCTTAAAGTGGCTTACAAAAATTAACAATATAAGATATTGCTAAGAAAGCAAAAGGAAACAAGACGCAGAGACAAAAAGAGTTGAAAAAATAAAATAAAAGCATGTTAGAGCCATAGTACATACCTAGCAATTGTCTACACTTGCTGGTGGTGATCATAAATTTGGCTCTGAGTTTCCTAGAAACCCTAGCAAGGGGAGGAAAATGATTCACAATTCCTATAAGATGGTTTTTTGGTTGCTAATGAGAAACATTTATAAGAAAGCACAACAGTAATTTTGTAGAGAAGAAATAGAATCTTAAACAAGGGTGTTCTTATTAAAGAAGGAAGAAGCCCCAGAGACTACAGGAAAGTGTAGAGCCCACAGGGCAAGGAGGTGAGCCAAGGGTGGGAGGAAGCTGCAAGGAAAAAGAATCAAGATACAAAATAACTTTTTCTTCCTCTTAAAGTCTGGGCTCACCATCTTGAGAAACTTCAAAGCTCAAGTTTAAATTAAATATACAAATACATAAATATAAATATATTTATATATAAACTGTGTGTGTGTATATATGTGTACACGTGTGTATATATTTATAGACATTATATATATATGCACTTTCCCCCGCCTTTTTAATCTCTTACTTGAACCCTGTACTTTCTGGAACTAGAAATTGATAGAAAAAATTTTTAGAAAGCAAAAAAATTTTAATTGTAATAAATGGCAGGGTAAAAGGATGGAGACCTTGTCTGCTTTTAGGGATCTCACTTGAATTGAGGAAAACCACATGTCAGTGGGAAGAATCTGGTAGTTAAAACAAACAAAACAAAAGTGCGGGCTATCTCTGAAGTCAGGAAGTGTTCTAGGGCCATGTTAAATAGCTTCATGGGCTTAAGGATAGCACTCAGGTGAGGAAGGCACCCACAGGCTCATTCCTCAATCACAAGCCAAGATGTTCTACTTGTATCTGCTAAAAGTATTATCTGCTGCAAAATCACCAAAGCCACTGTTTCCAGTTACAATTTTATTTTCTTCAACCCTTCAGAAATAATGCAGCTGTCACCTCTAGAGCCCCAACAAGAAGCAAACAGATAAAAAAGAAATTGAATCAGGTGGGTGTCAGACTGTCTGGAAAGAGCTGCCTGACAACGGCTAAGTTTGTGAGCCACTATTTACCAAAGGAGAGGACTAGTCAGGAACTTGCCTCCCCAAAGAGGGTCTGATTCACTGCCGGCTTTGCGTCATTAGTCAATCCATCCCACATCAGCTGCCCCCTCTGCAATGAGAGTTCTTAAGAGGAAAATGCTTGCAACGCTTCTTGTATTTCAGAATCAAGACCTAGTATTTCTTTTCTTTAGTCTTACCTTGTAGTTCACAAAGAACATAGTTCACTGTACATCTTTTAACATTATATTAAATTCTCTATTCTTGTGATTGTCTTTTAGCTAGACCACGATGTCCTTAAGAACAGGAACATATCTTACATTTCCTGGCACATAGTATAGGTGCTTAATCAATGTATATTAAATAAATAAAGGAAATGTACTGACCACTTCTTCCCGTGGTTGACCATTGTTCCACTTCCTCACTCTCCTAGAACTCCCAAAGTTCTTGTTTATTTCCAACCTGGTCCTCCAGCATTTTTTAAATAGCAATTCTATGAGCCTATAATTGTAGCTTCCACAGAATTACCTTTGATTGTGTTAGCCAGAGATAGTTTCAGATGTTTCTAGCCAAGAATGCTGACAGATATATAATAGCAGGAATCAAGCTGACTTAGCAAACTCAAGAAAATGTAGCCAAATAAATGAAAAATGAAGTGGTCACGATGGCCTGACAAAATATTTAAATGTAAGACATTTTATTCATCCCGTTCTGTCCCTAGATTGGAGCTCCTCAATTCTATGGCCAGTGGAAATTTAAAGCCTTCTTTGAAAATTCCCAGGGCATTGATAGTCTCCCACTATCCTGTTCCTTTTGGGTGTCCACTTTGCACATGCATTCTCTCTTCCAAACCACATTTACCCAGACAGAAATGTCAGCCACCTCACCAATTTATACACTATACACACACACACACTGCACATACATATTGAAATAAGATATTTGTAGTGTAAGAGGAGGCAGTGTAGTTATATGACCTTCAGCAGGTTAACTTCTTTGTGTCTTAGTTGCCACATATCATAAAATGGGAATAATAATGGTATGTGCTTCACTGGACTATTTTAAAAAGTAAGCGAGATAATACAAGTCAAGTTTACAGCTCTAATGACCGTGCACATTCTGAACAGTAAACATTCAACACCCAATTCATAACCATGCTGGAAAGCCTACTGAAAGACTGGGTTCTGGGAGAGGTCAGAGAGTGAGAGCAGGAGAAAACATTTGCAAACTATGCATCTGATGAAGGATTAATATCCAGAATATACAAGGAACTCAAACAACTTAACAGTAAAACAAGCAAAGGAACTGAATAGGTATTTCTCAAAGGAAAATATAAGAATGGCCAACAGACACATGAAAAAGTGCTCAACATCACTCAGCATCACTCAGCAAATCAAAACCACATCGAGATATCATCTCACTCTAGTTAGTCTGGCTGTGATCAAAAAGACTGAGAACAACAAATGCTGGCGAGGATGCAGAGAAAGGGGAACCCTCCTACACTTCTGGTGGGACTGTAAGTTAATGGAGCCATTATGGATGGTCTGGAGGTTCCTCAAACAACTACTGATAGAACTGCCATATGACTCAGCCATCCCACTGCTGTGTGTATACCCAGAGGAATGGAAATCATCATGTCGAAAGGATATCTGCACTCCCATGTTTATTGTAGCTCTATTTACGATAGCCAGGAGTTGGAACCAGACAAAATTGCCCATCATCGGACTAGTGGATAAGGCAAATGTGGTATATCTACACAATGAAATACTACTCTGCTATAAAAAAGAATGAAATCCTGCCATTTACAGCAACATGGATCAACTTAGGGAAAATTATGTTAAATGAAATAAGTCAGGCACGGAAAGAGAAATGCCACATGTTCTCACTTACATGTGAGAGCTAATAAAATAAATAAACAATAAATAAATAAATAAACAACAAAAAAAGACAACAATTACAATAATTCATTGAACTTTTTAAGAGAAGAGAACAGAACTGAGGTTGCTGGGGTGGAGAGGGAAGAGGGGAAGGGCCACGAAAATCAATTACATTGTATGATGATAAATTTTTTTTAAATTTATAAAAATAAAAAAAAGATATCAATCTAACTACTCTCAAAGCTCCTTACAACCACCATACCCTTGGATGTTTCACCCTTCCCAAGCAGAGCCAGACTCTCCTTCTCTGGATCCTCTCTCCTCTCCAAACTTCTCCCTCTTCTGTTCACTCATTTCCTCTGTCTTCAGAGCAAGTAAAAGGATTCCTCTCCTGTGTCAGGGACAAGGCACCGTTCCAGGTGAAGATATTGCCCTACCACAGAAGAATTTCTGGTTCCTACTCTTAAAATGATAAAATTTACTCTATCTAGTTGCACCTAGAACATGGGTTTTTAGATCTCAGTCATTTGAATAGCACCCTTGTGATTTTTTCCACATTCATTTATTAATGAATACAAAAAACTGCATAATATTTTCCTATAAATAACTTACTTTTAAATTTTAAATAAATTTATTTTAAAAGGAAATTTTATTTCACTACTACAAGTAGCAAAATAGTATTATTTGCTATGATAAGAAGGTACCCTTAAAATAAATATTTAATTTTAAAATAAAAAGTTGTTGGTATACCACCTAAATTCATTATGCATTATTAATGATACATGCGTCACAAGTTGGTAAATGTGAGCCTAAACATGTCCTTTATTATGGACACTCAGAAGCTGTACTGAAGAGGAAATGAGTGGAAAGTCTGTGACATTTGCCTGTTATTAATATTGTAGGTACAGAGGGGGAGTGAGTGAGGGTGGACATATGTTGATGGGATCTGGTTAGAAAACTGACAGAGAGGATGGTCCAGGGACAAGATTCTGCGGCATGATATCATCTTGTATCCCATAATTGTTCCATAGCACCCAGCAAAATGACTGATGTTCATTTAATTTAATAGTACTCTGCCATTAGAATGCAATGCTGCTATAAATAAAAATTTAAAAGCTAGTTATGTTAGGAATCATAATATCTAAATTATGTCCCCCAAAGTGCAATTTAACCAACTGATCCAGTTCGTTACTGTGCCTGAAATTTAAAACAATTTCATAATTTATTACCATTGATATTGCTCACTCTGGCCTTTTAATTAACAAAAATAAAATTAGGAATCCTTTATGCTTTCTCTATGCAAATAATTTCACAGACTTTTAGAGGAAAATGAAACACATGGCACCAGCCTAAAAACCTATGTTAAAGTCCTAAGACTGCACCATATCAGTTTGTCTGATAAATAGCAAAGTCCACAAAGCTCCTATAGAGAGTATAAAATGTTTTATAGCAAAATATACAGAGTCTTTTTGTATATCTAGGCAGGCATACTAGATCACAACCCTATTTGAAATATATATAGTACAGCAATGACAAGCTGATCAACACCTCTTTATTAAATACTCACCATGTGCCAGGGATTATGTAAGGCATCACAAACACATTCTACCCTCAAGGAATTCCCTCGTTGGGGTGCTAGTACATCCTTGAAACTCAAGTCATACTAGAGTTTCTGTCAAGATATTTGGCAGCTCCCTTTTGTCACAGCTTTTGACTACATCAAGCACAGAGGCACATGGTCCCTGATCTATACCTAAAACATACTTTCCTACAGGTCTCAAGTGCAAGAAAAATGGCCCCTGTGATTACATCAGGAATGTGCTTTTTTTAGGATGTCTTCCAGCTACTGATACCTATGGATAATACTCAGCCTCAAATGCCAATTCATAACATTTAAGCCTTATTGAATACAATTTTCTTTGGACTATTTGGTTGCACCAAATAAAATGGAGCAAGTCTTTAAGGAAATTTCCCTAAAAGTCATTCTATTATTTCATCTCCAAGGTTTGCAGGAAATTACAGGAAAACAAAATAAACCAAAAACCATTTAGCTTTACGTAACTATACTATGTAACCATCATGTCACATAATCTAATGTGCTGGTTGAAAAAAGAAGTGGACAAACTAGAACCTGTCATAAAAAGCTATTGAATTTATATCTAAAGTTTAGATGTGCAGATATTTTTAAGCTATTTTTCCCCCTTTTAAATATATCTTTCTTTCTATTACAGAGGTGAATATCTATTTTCAAATGGCATTTCGGTAGAACAGACTTTTAGTATAGGCAGCTGGAAACATCCACAATTATATTGTATTTATCATTTAAGCAGAAATGATAAAATACTAATAATCAAATAGGACCACACTCATGACTATATATGAAACATCAAAGAAAATCCACATCCATTAGCTTTGTAATTCTACAATAGTTTTTTCAGTCTTCATAGTACAAATATCCACAACTGATAGCACAATATAGAGAAATGTAACATACCTCACATTAGCATCAAGTCTGTCCATTACAGGAAATAGGCATGGGTGAGTTGGATTTCAGTACCCACAGAATTCTGCAAGTGGGGAATAAAAAAAATACATTAGACAAGAAAGTAACATAGAAAAATAAAAGTCCTTGGTAAAGAGCAAAACGCCAAATAATCATTGCTTCCTATTTATTAAGACTTTTGTAGAAATATTTAATAAACAATACTATAGCAAAAAGCTATTGACATATTGAGGTATGGTACAGCTGAATGTTGCAAAAGGTTTCCTTGCATTCTTTTGACCTCCTGGCAATTAAAACATGTGAGCATTTATTTTTTACTCTATGTTAATCCACTTGTTATTTTTTTGATTTTCCACAGGAATGTGGCTTATTTCTATGATTTGCATTAGGACACTAGCTTGTGAAAATAGGTAACTACATTCTTATGATTAAAATAGTATATTGCCTAAAATGGTCAGCCATTTTGTTTCCTATGGGGATTTTCAGGTTCGTGTTTTGAAAACCATTTGGAGAGTGGGTAATCATAGATGCCTTTGAGAATCTGGTAAACTCTTGAAAACTCTCTTCCCAGAAAAAAATAATAATGATATAAATATATATATATATATGTATGTGTGTGTGTGTGTATACATATGTATGTATGTATGTATGTATGTATGCATGCATGCACATACATACTCTAGAGGGATCATGGCTCCTTTAACCCAGGAATCCAGGAACCCCAGGCTAAGAACGCCCAACTGAAGGGAAATTAATGTTCAGTTAAATTACCAAAAAGTCCCCAAGCACAGACCCTCAGAAGACCTTTCACCCTTTAATGGATGGGCACTCACTGATCTCAACCAAATCAGCTCTTAACTAACTGCAGTTTCATTTTGTAAGGGAATTTGTACGTTTCTCATCGCATTTGTTCCACAATGGTGAATCAGAGAAAGTAGGAGCAGAGCCCAGATGTCTCTTCCAGGGTAATCCTGAGTAAGTCCCTTTTCCTTCTGAGTGTCATTATTCACTTCTCAGTAAATAGAAGACATAGGAAGAGATAATCTCTAAGTTCACTCCCACCTTTGATATTTTAGAACTCCGTCTGCTGGTTTTCTAATTGAATCTTACCAAGAAGAAACTCTAAATCTGTTTATCTATATAACAGAGTCATAAAACTTAGCCTGGGCCCCTGGATACTTTGGCCAGGCCAGATGAAACACATGTGGCTGGCAGCCAGGAAGAGAATGGCAAACCACCAAGGCTGGAAAGGGCATGGGAGGCTCTCCGTGTCAGTCAATGTTTATTTTTCAGAGCCTCTAAGCCTAACATGAGCTCCCGTGGGCATTTCTGGGGCTGTGGCAGGTATGGGGAAGGCTAAGCCTTTGGGACTCTGAGCCCCCTACCCTGCCCTCAAGCAGAGTAGCTCTGTCCACTTCTATTTATCTTACGTTTTCAATTCAGAACAATATTTATTTGAAATACACAAATACAAAGCCCTAACTATTGAAATGACAGGGCTCAATACTCTTTCCTCCTCTATCTAAAATCCTTCCTGTGGTGATCATATCTATTCCTGTGGTTTAAAATATAGCCTATTTATTGAAAACTCCCAAAGTCTTATCTCTAGCCACGGCCTTTCTCAGACTTGCATTGTGCACCTGACATCTCAAGTTGGATGATTAAAAAGCATTCTAAAAAATAAACAAATTAATTCACCCACATACACACACAAAAAAAAACCGGGGGGGTGGGGAAGAAGATATAACAACTATACTTTTTTGAAGTTGTTACAACAAGCAAACGGAAAGGACATTCTTGGGGGGGAGGGGAGAGAGGGAGGAGGGAGGGAGGTGTCGGTGATGGGCCATAATAATTATATACATTGTATATTGACAAAATAAAAATTTAACGAAAAAATAAAATAAAATAAAATAAATAAATAAATAAATAAAGTGTGGAACGCAAAAAAAAAAAAAAGCATTTTTAACTGAACTCCTCATTTTCCAGCCCCAACACAAAACCCTGCTCCTCCTCCAGTGCTCTCCATCTCAGTAAACGGCTCCACTGTTTACCCAGTTACTCAGACCAAAAAACTTCTTTTTCTCACACCAAAACATCAGCATCAGCAAACCGTCAGCAAGCTCATTCTTTCTACTTTGAAATTGATTCCTATATCTGACCTTTCTCGTTACCTCCAGAACCAGCACCTGGGTCCAAGTCACCATCTTCTTTCCCTGGAATACTGCCACAACCCTCTAACTGGTCACCTGCTTGCCTCACTATCATCTCTTCTCCCCATAGTAGCCACACTGATATTTTTTAAATGTAAGATCATTTGTTGCATTCATAAAATTCTAGTGGCTTCCTGTCACACTTAGAATAAAATCCAAACTCCTTATCATGGCCAACCAGAGCCTATATAATTTGGCCCCAGTTCCTCTCCAAACTCAAGTTTAGCCATGCCCTACCCGCTCACTGCCTATTACTCGCTGGGTTTTGTTACTTTCCTTGACTGTCAAACTAGGCTCTTACCTCAAGGCCTTTTCACCTGTCTCCTCTCCCTGGAATGCTACCATGTAGATCACTCCCTCACTTCCTTAGGGATGCTGCTCAAATGTCACTTCTTCCAAGAGGTCTTCCCTCACCAACTAACTAAAATTTCAAACCCCATTTTCTAAAAATTTCTATCCTCTTTATCTGCTCTATTTTTTCTTCCTAGTTCACACATTATATAGAGCCAATTGCTTCTTTATTTGTGATCCATCTCCCTCACTAGAATATAAGCTTCAGGAGGACATAAGATACTGTGTTGTTCACTATTATATCTTTCATGTCTAGAAAAATGCCTGGAATATTGTATTTTCTTTACAGATATTTGTTGAGTCAACTAAGTAGTTAATTAGTTTTGCAAATGAGGAAACTGAGGCTTGGGAATTTGAAACTTTCCCACTTGAAGGTAATAAATTGACCATCCCAGTACGATATTGTAATTTTTAAAAAGTAGCAAAAACCATTTCATCTTAATTAGTCACCCTTTGCTAAGTGTTAGTAAGTGCCAGATATTGTTCTTTTCCTCGTCCTCCAACTTCTGAGTCTTTATTTCCATTCTATAGATGAAGAGACGGAGGGTCAAAGTGGTTAACTGACTTGCCAAAGTCACACAGCTAGTGCTTGACCAACCTGGAAATATAATCTAGGGCCATGAATTCCAAAGCTCAAGCTTTGTCTTGCATAGTTTATTTCATCGAATCACACTTTCTCCCACTGGAGCAAGGGATTCTCCTGAGAAAAGTGGATATTTGCTATAATTTTCTGCTGACCATCTATTTTATCTTTCTCTGAGAATATTGTCTTGATTTTACTTTGTGAAACCACGCCTCCCGTGCTTCAATCCCTAGCTCCAGTGATAAATACATGAACAGGGCTGGCCAATCCGAATAGTCCATTCCTGGCCACAAGGAGTCATTAGCTCACTGGCTGAACCAGTCAGCTCTAGGAGTTTTGCTAGAAAGAGTCTCTCTTTCCCCTGGTGTTGCTCAACAATTTGAAGCTACTGGTGACCATAATTGCCACCCCTTAGAAAGAGCCTATCTGAGAATGAAACTAACCCAAAAGAAAGCAGTTACAACACAGAGAACACCAGTGTTCTGATTATATAACTTGATGCTTACAATCCAGCATTGTCTTAAGGCAATTTTACACTTGAACTTCCCAATTATTTGAGCGAAAAAATTCCTTTGTTCCTTCTTAAGCCAGTTTAAGTTGAGTTCCAACCACTATTTGCAACCAAAAGAATCCTGAGTAACATATAATAAATCAATATTGTATGCTATACAGATTAGGAGGAAGAAAAGCTGGAGCTAAGAAAACCAGTGAAAACCTAGACAAAGTTCACCTCATTGAAACTGCACTTGAAAATGTTACAACCCAAGGAAAACCTTATGTAATCATAGCAATATACATTGTAATATCCTGCTCATTAAAACCCAGAGCTCAAATTTAAAATGATTACCATTTAGCAAACTAGTGAGACAGCATGCATTTTTGTCAGAGAGAAAGAAACAGTAAAAAAAAAAAGAGGGATTGGTGAGAAGTAGCTATCCTGATTTGATTAATTGATGACAGTCCACTATTTTCTGTGGTGCTCATCAGGGAGAACTAATCAGAGCCATGATTACAAGAACATCTCTTGTTGGCAAGATTGCATAGGGTTAGGGGCATTTGGAAGAAACCAGTGCTTTTATCTTGCATACTTATATGTCTGACTCCTTAATAAAACACTACCTAGTTAATTAAAAACACAATTAACAGAGAATCTCCTATGTTCAGGTAGAAGTTGTATCACTTCTAAAAGTTCTGCCAATTTGAAATTCCATAAGAATTCATGTGTATGTGCATGTGAGTGAGTGAGTGTGTGTGTGTGTGTGTGTGTTTTAATGACAGTTGTGCTGTATCCTATCACCTAGTCTAAGGGACAAGGAACAATACCTTCCATATTGATCTCCTTCAGAGATACAGCTAGATCATTAGAACCAGAAAAAGAGCACAGCAAGCCCTGGAAAAGGGGTGGATGAGGGAATCAAGCAAACCCTTCTACCATGTGAGGTACAAATGACCATCTCAGTTTTCTCTTGGGACCGTGATATTCTCAAGCCACTGGAATTACTCAAAACATTCTATCTGTCATAAAAGTAAAACTCCCACAACATACAACTCTATCAGATTCCTTTGAGATTCTTTTCCTTGATGGATATATTTTGACTCTGATCTTTCCATAAAAGAGGAAGAAGAGGAAGAAGAAGAAATCATCTTGTTTATGCCATCCAGTGCTGATTCCAATCCTCGGTTTTCAGCTTACAAGCTTTAAGTAACTAAAGAGCAAACACAAAAGGTAAGTGCACCCCATTTGTACCCTTGTTTTTTGATTCAGAATACTCTGAAATATCTTCATGGAGCAGGTGTTAATGGTTAACAGAAGGTGTGTAGTTGCAACTCTATTGTAAGAAGTATTAGCACAGGGCTCCCTTGTAACAGTCCTCACCTATGGGAATGAAATATCAATGTGGCTTGGTACAGTGCCAACACCTGCCAACCTGGAGCTATGTCATACCCTCAGCCTGCTTTTCTGTGCTTTGTTTTGTTTTCTTTGGCTTTGGGTGCATGGATGGATATTCATGCATAACTGTACTTGTATTGGCCACATTTCTTTATAGAGTATGCCCATGTGGATTAAATTTCTACATCAAAGGGCATAGCCCAATACCTTTGTTTTGGACAAGTATCAGGAATAAGTAAAACGTTATTTATCTTAATAACCAAATTGAGGGTGGGAGCCTGACATCATGGAAGGAACACTGGATGAGAAGTCACTGGACCTGGGTTCTCAGCTTGACCCTGCTACTAACTCCCTGTTCTTATTCTAAAACAAGTCTGCTCACCATTCTTGGTCTCTACTTCCCCAACTGTAGAATGGAATAGGGTGTTGGATTGTTGGGCAGGGAGAACAAAGGGAGAAATATCAAGCAATTAGAGCTTCCCCAAAGTTAAGAGAAATTCATACACTGTCTCAAACAGGCTCCATCTACTGAGCAGGTAGACAGAAATTAAGAGCAATATGTAAAGCCAGATATTGATAAGAATTAACTGTTCAAATGCTTGTTGGCCTCATTACCTCACTATTCTAACCTACAACCAATATGCACCAAAACACAGACTCCCACCAGGATGACACAAACAAGAAACTCCCAAACAGTCTTATAAAATCTATGATGATCTTGATTTCCTGATAGCACAAGCATTCTTGACCTTCACTGTGAAAAAAATTACGGTATCAACTGAAAAATTGCAACTGTGTAAATTTTCATTAAATGGGAAAAAAATCCTTTCTTTGGCTGTTCATTTGTACTTTGTTTTCTGGGAAACATTCAGAATTTGTAGGATGCTGTCCTGGCAATTTTTTTAACCTTAACCAGTTGATAAATGCTCTTTAAAAGAATTTCTCTTCTGTAAATAAGTCCTGAAAAAATCCTATTATTATTTGTTTATCCAGACATCTAAATTGCCGTGTACAGGTTGAAAATGTGTACAGCCCATTTACCCATTTTTTTAAAGAGTCTGTGTTTCACAAGCTGGATATTTTTAGGGTTAGTAGTCAAAATGCCATTTGAGCTAAGTGATCTATAAAAATTTAGTCCTAAATAAAAAACTTCTAGCCATTCCATTTCTGTAACTGCAAATCCATAGAGAAGCCAATTCAGTTACACTTGAGGTACCACTAAGCTGATATGTACAATGAGGATGCAAAAAGGCTTTGAACTTTTTTCAGAATAACTAAGTAAAATATTCTTCCTGAGCAAATAAACATTTCTCAGCTGGGAACTTTAGTTCCTTTGTCAAAAAACTGATATTTAAAACATCTTTTAACCTATGAAAGAATATTTAAGAGGCATAGTCAATCTACCTTTTGAAAAAAAGAACAGGTTAGGGGAAAAATAAGCAAGAAACATGAACTTCCATTTCATGTAGTATTGAGTGGAATATATCTACATAGTGTGTTTCTAGAAATCAGGTTTTTTAAAAGGCAGAGATTTTATCTTCCTAAGAATGTGATGAGGAGAGCGAGGTTATAAGGAACCAATTAAGTTTGGAACTGGTAATTTCATGAAGATAAAGAGAAGATGCCAAGGCATTTGGTTACAAACTTTTGCAATCACTTGCTTAACATCTCACTCTCTATTGGACAGATTCTATGAAGAAAGGGACATAGAACATGATGAGAAAGCATTCGTTGAATGAATGGCATGACATAATGTGAAAGTTCTACTTGATCATTAGAGAAGGAATTAGTCTGGTCCTTGTGGTTCCAGAGGAGAGATGGGTGGATGTCTCAAGAGCAGTTTGAGACTCACTATGACGTAGATCATTCCAATCATCAGAGCATCCAATTATTGATCCATGTGCCTTGGCAAGCGACAGGATCCACCTCAGTGGGAGGTTCAAACAGAGGCCAGAAAAGCAACAGTCAGTCACGTCTGGGAAGAAACTGAAGGAACAAGTGAAGGGAAGGAAGCAAGTCTTGGATGATTTTGAATTCTCATGAATCCAGGAATGCAATGCGAGCAGAACTAAATAAGAGGCTGTTCATTGTAGACCAGTGCTTCTCACATCGGAGCATGCTTAAGAATCACCTGCAGGCTTGTCAAAACAAACTGCTGAGCCCCACTCCTAAGTTTCTGGTTCAGTAGGTTTAGAGTGCAGAATTTGCATTTCCAACAATTTCACAGATATTGCTTGTGCTGCTGGACCACGGGCCGCTTTTTAAGGAGCAATGTGGTAAAATATCGATTCCCCAAGTGTAGTTCTCATACCACTGGAGGAAGAATTTGCTATTAGACAGGAGGTGGTTAGTGCGTTAAATACTATCAGGTCATCTGGTGAAAAATGTGTTCTCTTACCATTTTCTATTTTAATCACTGTTGTTTACAATGATGAAAAGGACTCAAATAGGTGCTAGCTTATCTTTGACAACCTTCTTGTTATTTGCTAATCTCTCTTTTATAATAAAGAAGGTCTCAGACTCACAATCTTTTGTGTGGAACACTATTGTCTTAGTTAGGTCCCTTCAAGAAGTAGATCCTGAGGTGAGGACTAAATGCACATAGTTAATTTGGCAGGTGCGGGTACACTGGCAGGGGAGTGATGATACAAGAAAAGAAATGAGATGCAGCCAGTGAGAAATGTATTATTAAACCACTGAAGCTTAATCCCACAGGGAACCTCTAGAAAATGGTGTAAAACATTTGCCTCAGAATTTTCCTAGACAAGGAGGGAGGGAGGGGACTGGAGTATTGAGATATTCCCACACCCATAATTTATTGGTTAGAGCTAATTTATTGGTTAGGGATGTCCACCGTGGAACATGGATTCCCAAGCACCTCCAACCTATTGTGCTTGTGTACAAAAGGGATTCCAGCAGACTGAGGGCAGCCCTCCAAAAATGATGCAGGTTCATCATCGGAACTTTGGATGGTTTACAGAGAAATGGTGAGGAGATCTGCAGGAAAATGGGAAGAACACCAAAATAACCCTTCTAGTTATTTAGCTGAAATCTAATACTGTTTTGAGTGTGTTGTATTCGTTTTTACAGTTGTCTTCTATTTCTTGCAGTTGGTACTGGTTTCCACTCACATTTTTGTTGCCTTTTAAAGTAAATTTATTTAAGGAAAATTAATTGATCTAAAGAAAAATGCTATGCAGATAATGCTCCAGATGGTATGAGAAGGTGGCAAGAATCACGAAGGGGTAGTGCTCAAATGACTGAAGTTTGGGGAACACTGACACAATGGTTTAAAGCAAGGGTTAGCACTTTTTTTCTATAAAGGACTGTTTGGCAAATATTTTAGGCTTTTCAGGGCATAAGGTCACTGTCACAACTACTCAACTCTTCAGCTATAGCGTGAAGAAGCCATAGACAATACATAAATAAATGGGCCTGGCTGTGTTCCAATAAAACCTTATTTATGAATGCTGAAATTTGAATTTCATATAATATTTACTTGTCATGAAATATTATCCTCCTTCTGATCTTTCTCAACATTTGAAAAATGTGAAAACCAGTTTTAGATCACAGGACATACAAAACAGGCAGTGGGGGCAGACAGTTTGCCAACCTCTGATTCAAAGCACAGCCTTAGAATCAGTCCTAGTTCTATCAACTACCAATACGACCTTGGGCAAATTTCTTAACTTTTCTTAGTCTCAGTGGCCTTAGCTGTATAACGAAGATAAACATAATATCAACCTTACAAGGTGAATGCAAAAAAACAAATGAAAATGAATGCCTGGAAAGCAGGTGTCCAGTAAGTTCACAGTGTGATGTAAGCCGGCTGTTGTACAAGGTGTTCTCCAGCTTGTCAGTGTCCCAATCATTGGAGGCTGGATGTTTCCTTCTCTGCTTTACCACAAAGGCAAATATGCATGTGGAGGACCATCTCCCCCACTTTGAGATGTGGTTACAGAAATTATTCCTCTTCTCTATAGGATAGACCCCTGAAGGCTGAGCCTGAGATTGACCACTGATTTCAGAGGCCTGGAATGGGGAGCAGGTCAAATCCAAATATTCATTCCTTCTAAATTAAGTCCTTAAAATTAGTGTTTTGAATCTCGCAGAATTATGCTGTTGACAGCAATGGTTTTCAAACATTGTTGCACCTAAAAATCACTTGCAAAGTGTAGATTCAGCCACTTTCACTCAAAGCATTTCTGAATCAGTGGGTTCAGGAATCTGCATTTTAACAAATGTCCCAGTGATTCTGATGAAGAGGATTCATGGAGAGCATTTTGGAAAACTCCACAAGGATGGAGTGCAATTCTCCCAGGTGGGCATGCTTTTCTGAAATTCTCTTTAATAATTTTTCCATATCTGTTGAAATGCTTCATTGGCTGAGAGACCTGGATTACAGTATTTACTGTGAATGCCAAAAGAAAAGTCCCTGTGGGCTTGTTGACCTCTTCTGTCCTCACTCTTTTCTATTTCTTCTGAACCTCCTGCATTAGAAAATAGTTTATACAATCTCTGCTTCAGATATCATGTACTGATTATCATATCCAATTAAACATGCCAGTCCAACCTCGAAGGACACAGGCTATTTACAGTTTCTTCAATAGAAATTCCTAAGTAGCATCTGCATTTTTCCTAGGCTAATAAAATGTCATCTCCCAGAAGGTCCATAATGTCCTCCCAATAGTTTCTAAACAAACTTCAAGTGGAAAAAGATGAAACTATACCCATAGATTTTAGAGGGCCCATTTAACACAGAAGAGAGGGCTCCCAGGGAAGAAGTAGGAGAGGAGTAATGACGCATTTTTAGAACTGAGACTGAGTACCAAGCCCTCACATGCATTACAACATTTCGTCTTCACATCACGCTATGAGGGAGTACCACAATTATCCCCATTTCACTGAGGCATCTAAAGGAGAAATTATCCAAGGTCACACCAGGCAGTGGCTCCAGAGCTCAGACCTTTTAGCAACTAAGTGGCCCCACAAAAGATCCAAATCTCATTGGTCCCCTATCTCAACTCTCCTAGTTTAATTTTATTCACTAGTAATTATGTAGCTCAGCAAAACCTCTGGAATGTCTACTGGCACTTGAAAGAGGTTTAACCAAGGCCCAACTTTGCTCTTAGCATCATGTGACTTTGCATCCATAAGCTCAAATTTGCAGCTGTTGAATGTGGTTAAGATATCCAGCTCACTTGTCTTGCAGATCTGCTGCTACTTATGAAGTTCAAATCAGATAACGCATGTGAAAGTTCTCTAAACATTGTAAAAAAAATTATCTAAAATGTTAATTTTACAGTCTGTCATTTTCATAAATTATTTTGAAATATTGAGAAGGAAGAAAGAGTGTGTTAGTATTATGACATCATCTGTGTCAAAGATCAGACTTCCCGGAGATCTAGGATAGGCTGTAAAGTACCAAACGTGTGTATCTTTGGAGAGCAAGGAAACACTACTTCTGCTTGGAAGATAGAAGTGGAAGACACTATTTATCATGGCTGAAAGGAATGGAACATGTGGGAGCTTAAGAGCCAGATGACTTGGCCGCTGGTCACTCCCCTAAGTAACCTTGGGTAAGTCTTTCCTTCTCCCCTTCCAGGGGAGACAGAGCTGCCTGGTGGTTAAGAAAGTGGTTTAGGGAGTCAGACTGCCAGTGTTAAGTCCCAGCCCCATTATCTCCTCATGAGTGACCTTGGACAAGTCCATGCCATCTGTCTTGGTCTCAGATGCCCCTTTATAAAAATAAGAATGAGAAACAGCAACTTACTTTGTAATCATCCAAACAATGAATTGATGAATGCATACAGAAATGAATAGATAGTCATATAAAGCAAGTACTGCAAACTGTTAATTTTGGACCCTATATGGTAAGTATATGAGTGTTCACTGTATAATTCTTTCAACGTTTCTCTTAAACATGTATTTTCATAATAAAATATTAAGAAATAAACTCCCCAAAAGGCAACAACTTGGTTATTAGAAGAGTTAGATGACATAGAGAGCTTTCAGCAGTGCTTGGGGTAAGTGTTTGCCATGCATCAGCAATGCTTATTTACTGTACAAGTAGAAGATGGGACAAGATGACGGGTTCCTCCAGCTCTTACAACCCGTGAGTCAGAGCTGTGTTAGGTGAGCCCGAGATTGACATGCATGAGCAGAATGAGAAACCAAGGCACATGGCACAGAAACCCGATGGACAGAGAGGAGCCAGGATGTGCCCACTGAAATGCCAGAACCCAGGAGGTACGCACAAATGGAAGGATCAGGACCCTGAGCAGGGAATACCTAATGTGGAGGGACCTTAAAAATAAAGGCAGATAATCTTCATTACACACACGTTGATGTGTTTCTCCATCAAACATCTTTGGGAGGAAGAAACACTGCCTTTGGAGTTCAAATCCTGTTTTTACCACACTAGTTGTATGACAGTTTGGGAACATTTATTCAAGCATCCACTAGGCCACTTATCACTGGGAAAACCTGCCACAACCACAAAGGTGAGTCCACGGCAACTATGGTTCTCCTATGACCTCTTGGCCATAAATAATTGAGTCAGATTCTCTCTCTTGAGAATTTGAACTGGAAGACATGGACTCTTGGGAATGTGTCACACTGAAGGCAGAGCAATGGGGAAAGGGTCACGAGTTTCTGGAGCTGATTTCTCTAGAGATGACCTATTTCCAGCCTTCCTGGAGTCTAGTTCCTTAAATCCGTTAAGAAAAACCACACTCTCTCACCAATAAATTCCAACTTTTGCTTAAGTAAGCCAGTGATGGCTTTTATCATGTATAACCAAAAAATTATTTACTAACACAACTAGCCTTCTAAACAACACAGAAGTTTTCCTCAAGTTTTGAGGCCTTGGTTTCCTCATCTGTAAGTGAGAGAAACAATACTCCTCTCAGGGGTTAAAAAAAAAACCAAAGACTATAAATAAAAAACTCCACAGCATATGATAAACATTCAATAAGCGTTATTTAAATTCCATCTGAGTTTCAAAATAGCTAGATCTTTCTGAGCAAGTACTTGGAGGCAACTTGCTTGAATGGAGGATATATGGTCATGCAAAAAAAACCAAAAAAACAAAACAAAACATGACAAAAAAAATGCTGATAATAAAGAAGAAGGAAAGAGTTGATTGAGTTTGAAATTTGATTTTCAAAGAAACTTTCTGATCAAGACTTCAAAAATTTAATCAGTTACACATACATGTGCAGACTTAGTTTCTGTTGGGTTCTCCGTTGTGCAAATGTGGATTTGAAAGAGGAAGAAGCACAAAGCACATGCAGAGAAACCAAAGCTGATGGACATGTAATACGTTTCTCCTAACCTCAGAAAGACTTGTAAGAATTGATCTGGTAGTAGACAAGTTATTAACGGACTTTTGATTTGGAGTATCCTGTGAGTAATGAGGGATTTTTATCATCCAAATTAAGGTAGCAGTAGGGGTGGGTGGAGACTGGGAACATGAAAAGATCTAAGAGGAGAATCAATCCAACCTACAAGTACAGTTGCTGAGAAAAAGCAAAGGTTTCTCTGACATTTAAAATGAGAGGCAGAACTTAAGATGCTTAGTGAGAGATGTCAATTCATCCCTAGTAGTCAATGTTCTTTCAATCTTGTTCCACTCATTGATTCTCATTAATCCAAATGTTTAGTTATTTAGTTATCTTAAAAATAAGATATCTTTTCACTAAAAATTCTCAGGTGGCTGGACTTTGAACTTTATTTTAGTTACCTTGGTCTGAACCCAGTGGTTCTCAAATAGTGGTCCTCTGACCAGCAGAATTAGTATCACCCGGGGACCTATTAGAAATGCAGATTCCCAGATCCCAACCCAGATGCACTGAATCAGAAACTCAGGGGGGCGGGCAGCAATCTGTATTTTAACAGTGCTCACAGATTGTTCATTTGCTCACCAAAGTTTGAAAACCACTGTCTTAACCAAACCATAAGACTTGCAAATCCAGGGCTCTACCATTTATTCCCTGGCAGCTACCAAACCTCTGGATTTGTTGATATAGAGTCTTAAAGAAAACAGTCAACCTTCTTAGTCTTGTCTTGGATTTTCAAGCTTACTAGTAATTGTTGAGGTAGTCATTCTCACTGTGCCTATATTTAAGGCTAGCCCTATCAATAAGCCTGCATGGTAGCCATTAACATATGACTTATTTTTCTTTCTGTCCAAATGTGTACCACCTTCTACTGCCTCGATAGTATAAAAAGTCAGCAGCATGCAGAATGTAAGGATCAAAGGGCAGGCCAAGAAGAACTAGTAGAGAGCTGATAAAAACATGGCAACTTTCATTTTGGTGTCAGAAAAGATACCTAGTTTAGATTGATGGTGAGGAGGAGTTAATAGAAAAAGAAATGTCTCGGGCCGGCCCGGTGGCGCACTGGATAAGTGCGCCGCTTGGGAAGCACGGCAGCGCTCCCGCCCGAGGGTTCGGATCCCACATACAGACCGGTTCCCGCTCACTGGCTGAGCGAGGCGCGGGAGCAACACCGAGGGTTGCAATCCCGTTGCTGGTCCCCGGTCCAGTACGGGGGCAACACTGAGGGTTGCGATCCGTTGCTGGACACGGAAAAAGACAAAAGACAAAAAAAAAAAAAAAAAAGAAAAAGAAATATCTCATTTACTGTTTGCTCTTTTTCCTCATCCCTTCTCTCCCCTGCACACCCCCTACCTTCCATTACACAACCCTGTCTCAGCCCCTCTCACTCTTTATATGCCTTTGAGCTATTTCTTTTATTTTTAATTGACACATAATAATTGTACACATTTATTTCCGAATAACAGAGAGAGAGAAGACAAAAAAAAAATGAAAGAAATCAGATTATTTCAACCGAACACAACTCATAACCTCATAGTCTCTAGGAAGCTTCCTTCCTAGAGGCAAACTTGGTTCTATAGAATGGGCCTAGTGGACACTTAAGATCTTTTCCACACTGTAACACCAAGATCCCATTCATGCAGAGCAGTTGGGTGCGGGGGTGCAGAGCCTGGACTCTGGAGTCAGACAACACACCACTCAATAACTGAGAGAACTTGGGCACATTATTTTACCTCTCTGTTTGAGTGACTTCATTTCTAAAATGAGGGTAATAAAAGTATTTCTGTCAAAGGATTCTTAATGAAGATTAAAGGAGTTCATCCACATAAAGTATTTAGAACTGTGCCTGGCACATATCAAGGGCTAGATTAATGTGAACTATTAACAGTATTATAATATTGCCCCTGAGATGCTTCTCAGCCTTCAGCAGCATCTTGAGCATTTCCAGGCACAGCAACAAGGCAGTGAAAAATCTGGAGTGATGAAGGTAGATGTGTGAGGCTGACTAAGTTATTAGAGGGTGGAAAGGCAGTTAGCAACGTAGCAATTCATCTATTTATTTTAAAAGTTTAAGGTGTTGTAAGATGTTTCTGTACAAGGTTACGAAACTTGTGTTTGAATTACAGCAGTGGTTCTTACCTGGGTTGGGGGAACTTTGCCCCCCATGGAGACATTTAGCAATGCCCAGAGACATTTTGGTTGTCACAAATGGGTGTTCCTACTGGCACCTAATGGGTACCAGGGATGCTGCTAAACATCCCACGATGCACAGGACAATTCCCAAAACAAAGAATTATCTAGCCCAAAATGTCAATAATGTTGAGTTTGAGAAATCCTGAATTATACTGTAGTGTTATGTTATCTTAATAAGGCTTAAAATAGTATGGAAGATTTTTGAATTTGATGGGAGATGAGAATAGATGACTCTAAGACTACTCCAGGCGGGAGCGCCGCCGCACTCCCAAGTGGTGCACTGTAGCAGTGCGCCACTGGGCCGGCCCCTAAGACTACTCCAATTCTAAGGCTTGATTTATGCAGGTGACTCTCAACCTCAAAATATCAATAGTGCATTTTACTCTTTTCCCCTTTGCCTATTTCCCTTCCCTAAAGACAAATTGAATTTTTAAAAAAGATAGTTTTAAAAAAAGATAGTTAAATATCAGAAGGGAATCATAGGCATTAGGTGAAATGTTTCTTGCAAAAACAAGAACATCAAAGGCAATCAGAATTTTAGAGCTGGGAAATCCTCAGAAATTGTCTAGCAGTTAGGTTCTAGTTGAAATCTTCCATCACATTTCACAGGTGAAGAAACTGGCTTAGAAAGGCAAACAGGGGCTGGCCCGGTGGCGCACTGCATAAGTGCGCCGCTTGGGAAGCGCAGCGGCGCTCCCGCCCGAGGGTT
>NW_007730707.1:85142-87938 GCF_000696425.1 Galeopterus variegatus
AAAAAAAAAAAAAAAAAAAAAAAAAAAAAAAAAAAAAGAAAGGCAAAAAGATTTGATCTAGATCACATAATGCTACAACCATCAGAAGGTCCATATTCTTCTAAAGAACTTACTTAACTTCTCGATCAGACAGCAAGAATATCAAGGGTCTCCTCTTCATGCATTTGCTTTGCATTTTTTTTTAGTGATCACAGTCTGTATCTGTACCTGTCTCTGGAAATCTCCGAACATGGGTATCACCTGATAAGGTGGTGGCAGCAGAAAGGAAAAAAAAAAAAAAGATCCAAGAGGTACTGAGAAAAAACAGACAAAACCTGCCTGTTGGGCATAACTTTGCGCGCATGCGCCCTGACGCGCACGGGCGCCAGTTCATGCGCTCCGCGGCCACCATTTCACTAGCGCTCAACGGCACGTAGCTGCCAGCCTCGCCCTTCCGGGTCCCAGTGATTCAGCAACTTTAGTTCCGTATTCGCGTAAAGCCTCCCCACCACCTCACCCTATCCTTTTAAGCCCTTCTTATTGGCTCTTTGCTTGATCTCTCATATCAAAACCCGCCCTGACCTTTTTCCCTATATAAGCTGTGCCGCCCTGCAAATAAACGGAGTTCCGGCTTTGACCACTCTCCTGGCTCGGTGGTGTTCTTTCTCGGCCCCCGGGGAGGAAGGTCCTGGGGGGGAAGGGCCGTGCCAGCGACACTCATCATCCCGCTCAGCCCCACAAGGGACCCCCGGCTGGACCGGGGTCTCTTCCCGCTCGGTTTTGTCGGCCTCTGGCTCAGGGAGGCCCGACACCTGCCTATTTATGGAGCTATGGCAGCTACTGATGAAGGAAGAGAAGAAACAAAAAGGTGACTTCAGTTCCCTGCCCGAGTGACTCGGAGGATGGTGGTGTTCGGTAACAGATGGAAAAACCAGGAGATGATGTGGTGTAACAGGTTGCTTATGTAGGGTTTCAGGTGCTGTCCTTTAGCCTGTGAAGTTGGGGAAGATGAGGAGATGAACAGAATCAGGAAGGTCCAGGAGAATGAGGATGAAAGAAAACACATTCAGTTTATTGGATACAAGGCAGTTGTGGCCCTTAAAAGGAACAGCATTATCAGTGAAATCCAGATAACTCAAAGGAACCAGAGGCACTACTGTTCTCTGGGCCTTGGGACCTCTGTCTGCTCAGCCTCAGCTGGACTAAAAACTCCCTGAAGCTCCTGCTAGCTTTGATGTGCTACAGTTCTAGAGTTTAAATGATGGCTGTTGCTCTACTGTATAATAATAATTATAATAAAGCTATTTCCCATGGGGGAACATTATGCAAACATAAGAGAGAATTTAGGGTAAGAATTCATGAGGAAGATAAACACGTATGATTAAAAAATGATAAAAATGCTGCAAAACCTCTTTACTTTTTGCTAATATTTTCCACACTTAACAAATTTGCTAGGTGAGAGCTGCTCCTCAGAACTCTGCAGGTCTCATCCCCATCCTTACTTTTTCCTTGTTTCTAAGGCACTGCATCCATCACCAGTGTCCTTTTCTGTCACCACCTGTGTTCACCAGCAGCACACAACGAGTTCTTCTCCCTCGGTCACTGATGCTAAAGTTCCACTCAGGGGACTAGGCAAACATCGACTACTGCCCCCCAGGGTCACCCAGAGCTTTATGACCCAGGAAATCCGTCCCAGCAATAGAAGACAGGGAGGGCAAACTCGCATCAGTGTCCTTCCTTCAAAGGCCACCTACGGTTCACGCCAAACCTGTACCCTAAGAAACAGTTTCTCTTCATTTTAATAGACCAAACAGGAAATCAAGCCAAGATTTTCTCTCAGCATTGAACTCTAGGAAGAGGAGCTTATCCCTATGACTTCTTCACCTCTGTCAGTGGCCACTTCTCTGTATCAACTGCCACTTCTTCCAAAGGCAACCAACAGTAAAGTGCCACACACAGGGTAGCAAGCTAACAGGAAAGGCATCTTAAATTGGAATTGGGATTCTGTAAAAGACAACTACAGGATGGTTGCTAGTACTAACAGTGACCGTGAGAGCTTCACTGCACATGTAGACACACATATGTCATCACGCACATGCACAAGCACACAAACACAGAGCACACTCTCTCCCTTACACATTCTGGACCATCTACAGTGTCCACACATGTATCCAATTACACACAGTTATTGATGCACAGCCTGTGTTCGTTCTCTCTCTCTCTCTCTCTCTCTCTCTCCACACACACACACACACACACACACACACACCTTACACACACACACACCTTACACACACACACACACCTTACACACACACACACCTTACACACACACACACCTTACACATACACACACACACACACACACACACACACCTTACACACACACACACCTTACACACACACACACACCTTACACACACACACACCTTACACATACCATCTCATATAGTCAGTGAGCACACATGCTGTTTCACAAATACTTACAAACACAAGTGCAGGGCACAGCCCCAAGCCTACAGTAGTCCCACACCGGAGAGACACGTCCTACATAACCAGCTAGCCCACCTACACCCTGAGCCTCCACGCAGCTCATCCCTGCGCCAAAGCCCGGTTTCCAGAGTCCAGAGCCCCCAAGTCCCCTCCCCGACCTGCCGCCCCGCCCCCGCCGCATCTTCACCAGCACACGTGGGCTCCGGGGTCCTAACCCCTGGGCTCACTTGCCGAACCTACCGGCTGCCGCACGCGAGGGAGCGAGGCGCCCTGGCAGATAGGAGCGGCCACCCCCAGCCGCGGAGCCGAGCTTCTGTCGCCGCA
>NW_007730707.1:88567-101437 GCF_000696425.1 Galeopterus variegatus
AATAGAAAATCTTTTTTTTTTTTCGGCTCACCTGGGCGCGCTGCGCATTGTCCTCCTCCCGACCGATCCGGGCTCCGCGGGCTCAACAGCCCCCAGCCAGCCCGGGCGGTCCCCGCTGCCTCCCCCACAGGCACCAGGGACAGCGGGGGCGCAGCCGGGGCAGCCGGGCGAACTCCCAGGGGAGCGGGCGCAGAGGCGAGCTGGAGGGACAGTAACCCCTCCTGGCCGGCCAGCATGCGCTTTCGCTGGCCGTAGCACTGCCCCCGAGAGGAGGCAGGGAGCGAGCCCTGGGCTCACTGCAGGCCCCTGGGTGACCTTGGGCAAGTTGGTTAACTTCTCTGAGTGCTCACTTCCTCTACTCAAAGATAGTAAATATGAAAGCGTTTGTGGTGTCCCCGTGCCAGGGAAATACTAGCCCTGTAAGGCTTACTTCCTTCTTTTGCCTCTGAATCTGCCAGGGAGATGGTTTGGGAGCAGAATTCAGAGTGAGCTCCCTAGCACCTGGGGTACAAAACTCCCAAGTTTTCCAGAGGCCATGTTTCCATTTGCCTGAGGTCTTCCTAAGTGATCCTGCCCATATTTGTTAGTCCACTATTTACTTCCCTGATCCAAATCAGCCTTCTCCCGGATTTGATCACCTGTGACCTTGAGCTTGTTATTAGACAGGAGCCAAGCCTCAGTGCTCTCATCTGTAAAACAGATTGTAAACTCTAAGCTGTGCTGAGACTACCAAAGCTCCAGCCCGAGGAGTGTCACTTAGTGAGTTGCAGTGTCTGTGAGGAACTGTGACAGTGAAAAACATTTTTCCTCAATACACCTGACAAAGGCCTCAAACCCAAGGATATGACAATGAAGAGTTAAACAAGGCTTGTTGGGAAGGGCAGGGGAGAGCAGAACCTTCCTTCCTTCAGTGAGGCAGCTGAAGGGCCCAAGGGCCTAGTGGATGAATAATTCACCCCCTCAAGGACCACTGATGTTGCCTAGAAGCTTGACAAAGGAGAGAAGTTGTAAACAGTGATTAACTTTCAAAAGCAAATAAATCTTCCAAGACAATCTTAAAAATTATTAACTCACCATTGTGAGCGCAATTCATGTGAGGCGGAAATTTAAACTGACCAATCCATTCATGCCAGAAACCTCTGAGCTGATCCTTTTCTCAGTTTCTCTCTGTTGTTGGTTGATATTTCTCTCATTTCCCAGTGCTTTTGCCAGGCCCTGTCTGTCTTTCTCACAGTCTATATTTCCTTCCCACCTTTCTCCTGGACTTTTTCTGTCTTCCTTTCCTCTCTCCCTATCTCAGTCTCTCCCCATCCTGTGTATCTTTTCTTTGTTTCCTTTGTGCTTCTGTCTCAACCTCTCTCACTCTCAGCCATTCCCACCTATTACTTCTCTCCCTGGTGTGTGTTTTGAATCTGTATTCGCCTTATATCCCTTATTCAAAATTTAAAAGTAGAGAAGCTATAGATTATTTCTCTAATGATAATAAGGTCCAAACTTAAATTAACCACTATCCCCCTAAACCAAATACCTCTGTTAAATGGCACATCATCCTCCCACTCAAAGGTCCAAACTTAAATTAACCACTATCCCCCTAAACCAAATACCTCTGTTAAATGGCACATTATCCTCCCTCCCAGGGATCTCAGAGCCTGAATCACCTTTGACAGCTCTGTTTCTGTTCCCCTTCTGCCCACTCTTCACATACCTGTTGTCCCCACTCTGTCATTTGCCTCTGTCTCTTCCGTCTTATTCCCACTGGGCCTAATCATATTTTTTTCTGGAATCACAAAGCTCTTCTAGCTGGTCTCTTTTCCTCCAGTCCATCCTCCTCATTGATGTTAGCATAGTGTTCCTCGGCAGATCCCCAATGTGTCACTCTCTTGTTCTAAAACCCTGATGTCCATGGAAGGCAGCAAACAGCTCTCCGGATATCCATGTCCTAATTCAAGGCACCTGTGAATATGTTACCTTGTTTGGCAAAAGGGACTTTGCAAATGTGATTAAGTTAAGGACCTTGAGATGAGGAAACTATCGTGCATTAAACGGGTGGGTGTTTAGAAGTAGAAGAGAGAGGCAGAAGAGGAGATCACAGTGAGGGGACATGAGACGACTTGACCAGCTGTTGCTGTCTTTGAAGATGGAAGAAGGGGCTATAAGCCAAGGAATGCAGATGGACTCTAGGAGCTGGGGAAGGCAGGGAAGCAGATTCTTCCCTAAAGCCTCCCCAAAGGAATGCAGCTCCACAAACACCTTGGTTTTAACACAGTGAGATTGATGTCAGGCTTCTGATCAAGGAAACCATAAGATAATAGAACTGTGTCATTTAAAGAGACCAAGTAATTTGTTGCAACAGCAATAGATAATAAATGCCTCTCATTTACTTATGGAATACCCACAAATGGCTTATCTTGTTATTAATAGCATATTAATCTTGTTATTAATAGTATAATATCTTGTTATTAATTCAAGGTAGCCTAGAGATTCAGCCATCTTGTTATACCCAGATCTTGTGTTTCAAGCCGTTTGTTCTCTGAACACCTTCTCTTCTTCTCTCCTCTGTGCCAGAGCCCACATTGCCCTCTCCTCCAGAATGCCTCCTACCACTTGTCAGTGGCTCTAACACCTTGGAGTTGTTCCTGGTCACTCCCTGCTTTGGTTTCCCAGAAGCCTTGGTTTATATTTCTCATGATGTATCTCATATTCCCATTTTTTAAATGGTGCTTTCTAATGGGAAAGAAGGGAACAGGCAGGCTTAAAATGCACAGGTTGAAATCGCTTCCGGCTCTCCACTTTTGAAACACTGTGTTCATACCTCTGCTGTAGCAGTGGCCACCACACTGAGTTGCTTGTGCGTCTTTATGGGGCTGCGTGGCCTACTGGATTATGAGTGCCTCAAAGATGGAGACCAAGTCTTACCCACCTTTATATGCCCGCAGCCCCGAGAACCATGCCAAGCACACAGTAGAGACTCTATACATGTTTTCTGAATAAATGGATAAAGAGAGAAGGAGCAATGTCTGGTTGTATTGAATAGACAGGGCTACTGATAATTTTTTTTGTACCATCTGTTTCTATTTAGTTGGAGTGGTCAATTGAAGCACCTCAGTTTTTAATGCAACATGGTTCTAAACAGGGCTGCTTTGGTGCATGCCTTGAAGCATAGATTTTTCTTTGTTTTTGTTTGTTTGTTTTGTTTTTGTTGAGGAAGAGACCCACAATGAAAGGGCTATTCCTTTTGGGGTTTTAGTCTCCCTTTTTTTTTTTTTAAGGGCTATTCTTATGACTAAAAGAATTATAAACATGCAAACTCTTTGGCCCAAGAATCCTACTTCCTGAATGTATCTAAGGGTAATAGGCAGATGTATACAAGAACTTACCTGAGTATTTTCACTGCAGGATCTTTTATAAGAGTGAATAATTGGAGAGAACCCAAATGGCTAACTATAAGGGACTGGCTACATAAACTATATTATCCCTCCCATGAGATGCCACTCACATATTAAACATGATTTTGTCAATTGATATTGATATTTATCATATAGGACAATGTTTATGAATGTTTGTTTTTTTATGTTTATCTGAATTTTCTAACTACAATACAATAAAAATATATTTAAAAGTTAAGTTATTTTTAAAAAATAGCTTTGCCTTCAAAAAGAGCCATATAAAACTTTAGTATTTATTTAAGTTCCAAGAAAACCCATCTACAGATGAGACTCAATTCTCTGATTATGCCAAAAGAAGGGAAAAGTTACAGAAGATTTGAAATATATGTTGACCTATCTTCATTCCATTAATTCATTTACTCTAGGGTCATTTATTGTACCATCTCAATTAAACCTTTTGATAGCAAAAGATAGAAACATACTCTAGCTAGCTTAAGCAAAAGGAAATTATTGGAATGATATTAGGGGCTCACAGAACCACCGAGCTTCTAGAAGTCAGGCTTGGAGAGGCAAGGACCAGGAGAGCTCCAGAGAACCAAAATGCAAAAAGTACAGCAACTGGTTCACAGACAAACTCAGTGAAGATACTGCACCATCCCTCTGACATGGTGAATGGCCTCCTCCAGGTCTCCACTGGGTGGGTCACTCACCCAAGTTCCAAGTCCCCAGAGGACACATCAGATAGCCAAGTTTGGCTATTTGTTCTTCTCTTCCTTTGCCCTGAATCAGAGGATGAGGAGGGAGAGGCCCTGGTCCAGCCACCAACACTGCACACAGTGGGGGAGATTTTGTTCCTCCAGTAAATTCTGGGTACTATTAGTAAGGTAACATGGAAGCTGGCTGCCTGAAAATAATAAATGTCCACTACAAGTCCCTGAGATGTGCTAGGTATCATGGTGCTCAGGCTTCCAGGAGCACTCCAGCATGACTAGCTCAGCTGAATTATAGACAAGAAACACTACTCAGAGGAGACTGAGTTTCTGGATTCTATTATTGCATTCATAAACTTATGCATGTTAAGGTTTTCTATTCTAATTTCTTCCAGACTGCAGAAATGAATACTGTTTTCCTGTTCTGGTTGTCCACACTTTGCTCAACTGGTACAAATATGCTGTTGTTCATTTACTACATAGCATACTGCCAGACAGACTGAAGCATATTATCACCACCACACCATGGGGATTATCTTAAAAGAAGTCTACAGCTTGTTTTAAGCTCATTTTATTTAAAAGGACATAGCTACAGAATAGAGGTGTATGTGTGTGAGCATGTGTGTGTGAGAGAGAGAGAGCATACTGCCAGACAGACTGAAGCATATTATCACCACCACACCATGGGGATTATCTTAAAAGTCTACAGCTTGTTTTAAGCTCATTTTATTTAAAAGGACATAGCTACAGAATAGAGGTGTATGTGTGTGAGCATGTGTGTGTGAGAGAGAGAGGAAGAGAGAGTAGGTAAGAAGCAAAGAAGATGGAAATTGAATTCCATATCCAAATTACTGAAATAAATCAATGCTTCTCTTGAGCTCACAAACTTGAAGCCTGCATACCTTCCATTTACTTAAGAGCTGCTAGAAATTTAAACAGTTGGACAAAGAGTTTTAATGCAGTCACAAAGGAACAGAAAGCAAACTGTGAATACCTTTCTTATAATAAAACCAGGGTGGCTGCTTTATTTTAATAAACTCCACAGGATAAATAATATCCTAGAACAAGATACTGTGTCGTATATGGGCACATGGGTCATTCACAGGCATCTCAGTTTACCTTCTAGACAATCATTCTATGTCAGGAAACAACTTCTAGCAAAACCTCCTCCAAATAAGGTTGTAAATGGAGAAAGCTTTGCAATTTGTCATTTGTAAGAGTCAAATCTACCACAGAAGACCATGTTTATCCTCATTTTGCTGCATATTCTGGGGTGTATGTTTATCTCCTACTCCCCCAAACCCAAATCAGACCCAATGGGTAAGTCTTGTCACTCAGACTCCTCAACTCGGCCCCCAAGGAGCTCATGTTCTGGCCCCTGCTTCCTCTCCTACCCTGGCTCACAGCACTCTCCTCTCCTGCAGTGCTCAAGCCATGCTGGGCTTTAGCTTTCTGGTTACACACAGATAGATCTTCCTGGACTCGGGACTTTTGCATTTACTGTTTCCTAAACCTGTAATGTTTTCTCTCCTGGTTCAGCTTAAATATTTCTTTTTATGGAGAGGTTTCCCGCTGACCACTTATCCCTCACCCCATTGTTTTCTGTCCTAGCATTATTTTTATGTCACTCATAGCTCTTATCTCACCTGTAACTAATTCATTGACATATTTTTCACATACTTACTCTCTACCCTCTTCCCTAAAACATGAACTGCTAGAGGTAAGAGATGACGCACTTCATGGGGAGCCTGACTTAGACTGAACACTCACTCAGTAAGAGTTGAAGGGGTGGAAATATGAACACAAAGGCAATCGGATCTGTCTTCAAAGCATCTGTTTTCTCCAGGGGGTCAGAGTCACCCAGAAACCAAGGGCCTTCAGAGGCCAGAGCAAACCACATCTGTGTGGATGAAAGGTTGATCCTCTCATGTCTGTGAGAGAGTGTGGCTTGGGAAGAAACACACTCATGTGCAGGAGACGTTGTTAAACAGAACAGGTGGTTCAGACACAGTGACATTATGTGTCTGCAACTGAGAAATGGATGAGGAACCAGAGAAGAAGGAGAGAGGCTTCAAGCTGCCTCCAAGTAGGAAACAGCTGCCCAGAAGTTGGCCTATTCCAAAAGGAATTAGCAGAGTTGAGCAAAAGAGGATGTGACAACATCAATTCAGGACAAGGTGTTTTAAATCACTATTTGGCACAGTCTGTATTAACCTGCTGTTTGAATATCGAAAAGCTGACTGCCCGAAGCAATGGCGAACAGGGCTGATAAAGGCAGTAAAGCAGTTATTACAGTCCAGATAAGAGGCTCCTGGCCTTCTTGTGTTGGCTGTTCTTTGTCCTCAGGTCTTCCTGATATTGTTTGATTTATGTTATTTATGTTTGAACAGGCAGCTAACTAATTCATGTTTTATTATCAATAAACATCAAATAAATGAATAGTTAGTCTATTGAGAAGGAAACCTAGAAAATAAAAGTTGGACAAGTCAGCTCTTCTGGGCAAGAACAGCCAAATGAATGAGACAGACACCATGAGTATGACCTGCCAGGCAAAATACTGACAAAAGTGAAGTTTCACGATTTACTTTTAAATTTGTATGTAGTAAAATTCACTGTTTTTTGGTGTACAATTCTGTGAGTTTTGACAAATTTATAGAGTTGTATAACCACCACCACCTTCAGGATACAGCCAAACTAAATTTTAACACAGACAAGGATATTTTGGGATACATTTTAGATAATTTATTTGAAGGGGCATTTTTGGTTAGCTTCTGCTAATATAAACAAGTTTCTTCTTCATTTGGCCTATCGCCCCTTTCCCCACCTCGGTTGGTCCCATTCATATACCTGGAAGCTTTTGTCCCATAAAGAGGAGAGGAGCTCATAGTATTGATCTGATCATCACATCTTGGGGACAAGTGCTGATGGTCAGCTTCATGCTCCATGAATATGTATAATCAATAAAAAATTTTTTAAAAAGAGTAAAAGAGAGGAGAGGTCTGAGAAGGGAGGAGCCACAGTAGGAAGACGGAAGAGCGGTCAGATAGGGAATGTCCTCAGGCCACAGAAGATTCCTTGGGCTGGTGTGAGCTCCAGAGAGAAGGGTTAGAAGCAAAAATCAATGAGTGTTCAAGAGGGATTCTGGGAATAAGTCAAGACTCTGTGTTCAGGGCCCAGGTGATGAAACAGGGGACTCAGGGTGGAAGCCCCATCCTACAGCCTGGACAGACAGGTCTCCAGGTCCTTCCCACACAGACTTCTTGGCACAGACAGTGATATTCTCATAATGGCCAGGGACAGCAGAGATCCAGATCAAGGTGGCATTGTGGGCAATGGAGATAGAGCAGAGGGACAAGGAGAGTGGCTGGCATATTTGGATTGTGGGTGCATGTGGATCCCTTTGGGGTCTCCTACAGTAATAACAGGAACTTTTAATAGCATGGTGTGTGGATGACTCAAACTGTCATTTCATGTTGAAGGAAGGGCCACCTGGATAGCTAGAGGGTTGGCAAGTGTCCATTCCACAAACATTTTACTAGTTTTCTATGTGGTAGGCCCTGTGTTCAACCCTGAAGGAGATGATGAATAAGCAGATGGGACCCCTCTTGTTAAGCACTCAGAGCCAACTAGAGGAGTTTGAGTTGGACACAGACAATTTCAGCCACTGTGAAGGTTAATAAGGTAAGCCTATGTGGCAAATGGAGCTTACTACTACTATTATTATTCTTATTATCACCATTATTTTATTATTACATAACCAACTAGCAAATATGGAGCACATACTATTTGCTAGTCACTGTGCTAAGCACTTTCCATGCATTATCTCAGTTGAGCTTCACAGCAACTCTATGAAGGAGATACTAATACTGTTACGATTTCAGAAAGAAAAAGAAAACAAAGTACATAAAAGTTATATTGAGAAGACATGGATAGAAAGGATCAAAAACAAGATTAGAATTCAGGTGTCCAACATTAAAACTTTTGCTGTGAGCAACCATGAAATAAAATAAAAACAACAGTGCAAAAACAGCATTAATGATTGATTACATTTAAAGTATTGGACACTTAACTATCTCAGACTATTTGGAGACTTACTTTGCAGAGGAAAGCAATACAAGCAGGCTGGATTTCTGGTGCATGAGAAGGTGGAACAGGGACCAGGATATCACAGAGAAAGAATTCAGTTTGGTGTAAGACTGTCTAAATGTTTGGAGCTGTCTAGCAACTGTAGGTACCAAAGCCCAGGGTGGGCACCATCTGCCAGGAATGCTGAAGCAAGAACCCCTGTTCTAGGTGTGAGATTCAATATCACCTCTGCTGCTCCCCCAACTCCTGTGTTCTCTGATGTTAAGATTTGAAAAGCTGTCTCTTTTGCCAGCTCCTTCTCTGGCTAACACTTAAATGTCAAATCCCTCCCTCTTCTCCTTTCACTGTCTACAGTCCCCCATACCATTTCAACTACAATGCTTGCTTTAATTATTTTGTATGCTGACAAGTCCCAAATTTTTTACTCTAGCCCAGAATTCTTTTCTGAGCCTTAGACATATGTTTTGGATGTAAGATATTCATGCTGCTGGTCTAAGCTGGCTTAGATGACCACGGAAAGGGCAGAGGGAAAAAAAAAAGAGAGACAAATCAGATTAACTAAGATGTTGGAAAACTTACAGAAATGGTAAAGATATCTGGTGGTGGTTAAAAAGCAGAAGAACATTCCGAACTTGGGTGTCACAGGCTTCTGTCTTTGATCACCTGGATGGGAAATAACCATCTGGGCATTCATGGAACAATATTTATAATGTCATGATTATTTAAATGTTGTTTTCTAATTCTAAATTTTTAGAATCAACCTATGGATATTTGAAAAGACTTAACTAGTGTAGTAGAACAGAATATATATTTCTCAGTCTCAGTATCATTATAAAAATAATGGTACAATTGGCAAAGTAATTGGGAACAGATAGACAGATGACTTTTTTTGTCTTTTCATGAGCACTGCGCTGTTAGATCTTAAAAAAACTCTTTAATGTAAAGAATAAAATATGAAGAAAATGTGATTAGGCATGGAGAAGCCCTGAAGTAAGGAGTAAAACTTCAAAATACAAGTGGGGGAGTAACGTTGTACAGGAATCTTGGACAGTTCTCTGTCTAAGGACAATTTTAAATTATGAAAGGAATCACTGGAAAGCATTGTGTATATGTGCACACACACAAAAGCATCCAAATGTGGTCTCATAGACTATTTACATGATAATCACAAAATATTATCAAGAGAAAAGAGTGAATGCTTAACAGAAGATGTAACAGCATTCCAACTGTAGAAATGCTTGTCGTATAAGATTAAGAATCTTTGATGAATTTCACAAAATATTAGTAATGGTTTTCTTTGGGTGGCAGAGTCATATTAAATACTTGCTTTTTTATGTATACTTTTCAGTATTTGTCAGAATCTCTATCTTGAGTATGTTTTAATTTAAAATCAGAAAAAAAGTAACATATCTTTATTCTGATATTTGTAAAATATTTTTTAATTGAAAAAAGAATCCCAGGCATTGATAACATAGCTATTTGAGAACAGCAGTTGGTTTCAGCTGTGTTGAAGGGAAACCAGGGCAAGTGATGTGACTACACCTGGGCTCAGAGCAGTGTAAATGGAGCAGCCTGGGTCCAAGAGCAAACNTAAAACTTCAAAATACAAGTGGGGGAGTAACGTTGTACAGGAATCTTGGACAGTTCTCTGTGTAAGGACAATTTTAAATTATGAAAGGAATCACTGGAAAGCATTGTGTATATGTGCACACACACAAAAGCATCCAAATGTGGTCTCATATACTATTTACATGATATTCACAAAATATTATCAAGAGAAAAGAGTGAATGCTTAACAGAAGATGTAACAGCATCCCAACTGTAGAAATGCTTGTTGTATAAGATTAAGAATCTTTGATGAATTTCACAAAATATTAGTAATGGTTTTCTTTGGGTGGCAGAGTCATATTAAATACTTGCTTTTTTATGTATACTTTTCAGTATTTGTCAGAATCTCTATCTTGAGTATGTTTTAATTTAAAATCAGAAAAAAAGTAACATATCTTTATTCTGATATTTGTAAAATATTTTTTAATTGAAAAACGAATCCCAGGCATTGATAACATAGCTATTTGAGAACAGCAGTTGGTTTCAGCTGTGTTGAAGGGAAACCAGAGCAAGGGATGTGACTACACCTGGGCTCAGAGCAGTGTAAATGGAGCAGCCTGGGTCCAAGAGCAAACTGGGCTGGCCTCACAGTCCTTCCAAGGGCTACACTTGCAGGGCTTAGAGCAGCAGGTGTGGCTGAGACAAAACCTGCTAAAGCAAGGAGTTTGTGCCACATATTCTAAACAGACATGCCCATAGGAACACAGCAACTCCCCTCTGTGTGTGACAGCTGCACCCTGGGCATCTGGGTTTGGCTCTTATTTCTTCCATCCTCTATCCTGGAATGAACCCAGGAAAGTGGAGTGGAGAAAATAAAGAAACATGTGATAGGGGCACAAGGTGGCACACACTCAGGGTGAGTGCCCTTCTGCACACTCAGGTGATAACAAAGCCTGGCTCTGTGTGACTTTTACAACTTCTAGTATGTTTCTGATCCAGAAGGCAGCCTGGGTCATAAAGTACATTGATGAGAAAAAATGGAGGAAGATACAAAGTTGATGTAGAGTCTCTCATGTTGGCACCAGTAAATATGATATCTTCCAGATTAAGAATATAAAGTCAAAGAGACGACTTTGAAAGGAGTCAGCTTTTAAAAACAAAGGAAAAAAAGTCATGATCTTAGGGGAGAAGAAAAGAAGCACAATCAAACAGAAAGGTAAACATTTATTTGGCAAATATACTAACAATTTGATGGCCCTTCTCTCAGATCTAGTTTATAGCTTTAGTTCATGCGATAACTAGACAATATCAATGGCTTTAAAACTTTGGGAAGATACACAGTGAAATTACTAAAAGAGCAGGATTTCAGTGTAAGATTCACACTAGTTCCCTAACAGATTAGATCTCCTGTCTTCATTCGTATCATGCAGCTTAGAAGAGATGCTTTACAAGACAAAAAGCAACAATTTGCTGATCTAGCTTCTATCTCTTTTCCACTCAAGTACCTGCAATATGACCTTCATGCCTGTTCCAAAGCTCAGGCTTACTTCCACTCTACCACAGTGCCTACTGCAGTAGGACCCATCAGATCAGGAGGTTCTGGAATCTTTTTCCAAAATTCCTTTTCCTCCTGTCTTCCTTCGCCTTATAATAATAATAATAATGATGATGATGATGATGATGATGATAATAATAATAATAATAATAATAATAATAATAATTAATAATAATAATAATAATAACAGAAACTACAAAATATGCATCTGACCCCCTAGGGACAATATACAAGATGTTCCTGGGCATTTATTTTTTAAAATATGCAAATCCCTTCAAACTTCTAAGTGACTTAAGGACACTCAAGTCTGATTCCTCAGCACCTGGGACAGCGTCTGGCACATAGAGGACACCCAGTTTCTGTTCTAAGAATGAGTGAATGAACTCATGAGTTCTTTAAGCTCACCAAAGACAAATACTTCACACCCTGCTATCACAAACATCCCTTCCTGGAGGACCTTCATACATGACAGACCTACAAGAAACTGATACTATTTACCAGAGAGACTGGGAGGTTGAGAGTATAGTGAAGTAACATGCGTTTTCACCCGACTTGCACAAATTCAATCTTGCATGTGTGTGTGTGTGGGGGGGGGGCAATGAAGACATGTAACCTGCTGAGGAAGGTTAGCTGTTGCTCCAAAACCACAAAAGATTCTGAGCAGACATACCCTGGAGTAAAGGGAGGAACTAGCAGATAGTACTGCAGGGCAGGAATTGATAAGACATTAAAGCTGCTCCAGGTTGCAGTTTGGTTGATCTACTCCAGCCATGCTGTCTAACAAACCTCCTTAGAGCTTATAAAAAAGAGTCCACTGAAGTTACAGTTCCTTTACAGAACTGTACACAACAGTGGAAACTGTTTCTTCTCATTGCATTCATCTAGGACACCTAGATTGTGGAAATGAGGATGAAAAATCAATTTATGTTGTCTTTTGATGAGTATAATGGAAGGATTAAGAGCTCAAACTTTAATTCTGCCGTACCTAGGCTTGGGCCTGCGCCACAATTTACCACGTGACCTGCAGCTTAAGCTCTCTAAACCTCCACTTTCCTGTGAAATGGAAACAGTTACCTCCTTCACAGGAGTGCTGCAAGGCTCAAGTGAAGAGGACACTTGCAAGCCACTAGATTCAGAGCCAGGCACCTCATTATTATGATTATCTATTCTAAACTCTCTTCCTACAGATTTAACTTTGCAAAAACGCAAGCTTTCAATTTGGCAGATCATAACCACAAATAAGCATCTGGATGATCCCATACATTTTGCTGCATATTATGCATTCAATTATTTTGGATAGTTGAAGAAGAATCAATAAAAATGTCAACAAGAAAGCCAATTTAAAATATGTTGTTACCATATTTCAAACACAAAAATAGAAGTAAAATCATGTATTCATGGGGAGAATCTTCAAGGTAGCATTGTAATCCTACTATGACACCATAGAATCTTTTGAGGACAGGAATTCAATCGAAGAAAATTAAGTTCTGAACCTCATTCAAGGGAGTTAGCTATTAAAATAAAAACATGCTGCTTTACTTATCAGATGGTGCCTGTCACTGAGAGGCTGTTCTGGCCTCCCTTC
>NW_007730707.1:102025-103488 GCF_000696425.1 Galeopterus variegatus
AACATGCTGCTTTACTTATCAGATGGTGCCTGTCACTGAGAGGCTGTTCTGGCCTCCCTTCTCTGGACCTTAGATCTCTAATTTACAAACTGAGAGCTTTATACTAAGATCCCTGATTTCCTTCTGCTTCTCACATTCTAGGACTATGTCTGTAGCAGAATGTGGTTCCAATGATCCTGTTAACACGTATGTGTAAAATTAAAATAATTAGCTTTTGAGGGTATAGGCCTCTCTATAAGCCTACCTATAATACTTGAGGTTGCAGGATTCAAGGTCAAGAGGAAATAATATGAGGGAGGGTAATAAAAAGAACATGAGGATTTGGAGGAAGAGTTAGAGGGCAGGGAAACAAGGGAGCCCCTGCAAATTGACAGGCAGGTGAGAGAAAGCAGGAACAGAGAGAGCTTGAATGTTCCTGGGTATTGTTTCTCCTTCACATTGTTGAGACATACTTAAAAAGGATTTGGGTTGTTTTGAAATGGCTGAAGATTGCTATACTGTGTTCTTTTGGTGAAAACACCATTCCTAGACCAACCAGATAGACTGTGGCATCACCTGCATCACTATTGGTTGCAGAGATGCCCATCAGCCACGTGGCCAAGCTGACCCCCTTTCAGGCTGATACAACTCTTCCCCAATCCACCTCTTCATACACCCCAATGAAATCTCTTACGTGAGACTATTGAATATATTCCAAAGGTGGCTATTTGACCCCTTTTACTTAGGAAAACCCAAGACAATGAATGTGTAGGGATTCTTTTTCTTCCATAGTTCAAAATTTTCTTTAGCTAGACTCATGTCTATCCTTTGCACATGGACATAAGCAATGGACAGACTGTGTTTTTTACTTTCCCAAGGATAAATGTCTCTCTTATTTTTTTTCCTTTTGTGTTTTAACTCTTCTTAATGCTTTTGAATTGAAATAAGAAGATAACTGACCACAGATTGATTCCCACTCTTCCATCCTCTCTCTTATCTGGCTAACTCCAGGACAATTTCAAACACAGGGTAGGCATTGTCTCTCAAAAAGCTTTCTTGATCTCTCTTTTTAACCCCATAACACCTTGTGCAAAGCCCATCGCATCACTTATCACACTGTACTGAAATGATTTATTTATGTGGCCCCCCTCTCCCCCATGGTGAGCATGCTCTCTCATTCCCCTCCTTTTACACAATGCCGAGCATAGCACCTGACACAGAGCAAGTCCCCGGCAAGTGCTTGTTGTGCTGAACCACCTGAGGAGCAGCACATTTTGAAGCAGCTCCTGAAGATTTCTTCATGGTCCATTTTCCTTTGCTGAAGCCCAGTGGGGTGGGGGAAACAGGGAAGGCCCTTTTCTAGGTTCCCATGGGAACTGAAATAAATGTGGCAACAATTAGGGGAGAAACGAATACACTAAAAATATCATTTTACTAAGTAAAAGAATGTCACCAACTCAAGTATTCACATTATATCTGCAGCC
>NW_007730707.1:104408-106827 GCF_000696425.1 Galeopterus variegatus
TATAATCCTCTCTCTGCCATCCATTTATTCATTTAGTCAGTTTTTACTAAGTGCCAACAGCAATGTGCCAGACCCTGTGCTAGGCTCTGGGAATACAACCATGAGTAAGAGAGCCAGGATAGTCATTTCCTCATGAAGTATGTTGTTTAGCAGGAGAAATAGACAACTTAAAAAGCATGCAAGCAAATGAATGCAGTCTTACAAACTGTGCAAGTGGCATGCAGGAATTAGCAAGGTACTATGATGGAGACTAATGGAGGGGTCATTGGACTGGATGTCCCTCAGGAAAAGACAACTAAGACCTAAAGGGAGAGAAAGAACTAATTTGTGAAGAGCTGAGGGGAGGACTGTTCCCAGAGAAAAGAATTGCAGGTATGAAGAGCCTAAGACAGAGAGAGTCAGGTGGTTGGGAAATGGAGAGAAGATTTTGTGGCTCCTGCAGCAGAGCTGAACAAGAAGAGATTGACTACGTATGGTAGAGAGAAATTTAGATTTTGCTCAAAGTGTAATGGGAAGTGCCTGAAGCATTTTAAGCAGGGGCATGCTACAATCCAATATACATTCCAAAGATCACATGGTTGCTGCAAGAGAATAGTTTTGAGGGAGTGAATAAAAAATGTGAAAGCTAAGTATGAGATTTTCAAGAAGTTGAGCGAGAGATGATAGTGGTTTAGACAGACAGGTGGTAGTAGAGATGGAGAGACGTGAATGGTCTTGAGAAATATTTTGAAAGTAGACATGCCAGGACTTCTTGTGCCATCTCTCTGCTCAAAACCTTTTGATGGCTCCTCTTATCACTTAGAGCATAAGCCAACACTCCTGCAGAATCTTCCCCTTTCCTCCCCCTCTGCCCCGTCTCCCACTGCACTCACGTCCATTTGCTCTCTCCCAACAATGCTGAATGCCTTCTTGTTCCTTCAACACACAAGCCATGCTCTCAGCTCTTCTGTTCCCTCTGCCTGATTTTGAATATCCTCATGGTTCACAACGTCAACTCTTTAAATCTTTGCTCAAAGCTATCTCAATACATGATTATGTCCTTTAAATTTGTATGTCCCCACCCCAGCAATCCATACAGCCCTTCCTGCCTTCAAGTTTTTCTCGACACTTACCACCTTCTAACATGTTGAGTCATTTCATTTTTATTTTGTTCATTGCCTGACTGTCTACACTAGCATGGAGGAAATGCCTATGAGATCTCCAGAATGTGGAACAGACTCCGATACATGATAGGGGCTCAGCAAATTTTGTTTTATGAATGGAGGGGGAGGAATCAAGGATGAGTCCCAGGTTTCAGGTATAAACAATTGGGTTGGGTTTTAGTGAGATGGGAAAAACTGAGGGAGAAATACTTTTTATTATACAATAGAATGAAAACAAGTTCAACCCCATTATATTCTATGATAAAGTCAGTGTTTAGAATGAAATGGGGTTGAACATGTTTTTTCCAGTAGGTGAGAAACATTGATTTGGAGGGAACTGTAAGAGGCCCACGTAGAACAGCTAAAGAGATGGTTGGATGCTTGCTGTCACTCTTCCCTTTCCCTGCCGCCACTTGCTCTCTTCCCGTGCACAGCCTTTTCCTTCTTCCTTGTGCAGCAACCTCTACTGTGCTCCATGGTGACCCTACATCCTACCTCTGGCCCTTGTTGCCTGCCAATACCTCTTGCGTTTGCACATAGCCATCACTATAGCCTGGTTTCTGAGTCCCTTGCAAACAAAAACAGTGACTTTATCATAGAATAAAGTCTTTCTACTACTTTTCCTCCTTTTACACTACTAATGCACTTTTAATTACATGAACCATCCCCTGGGCTAATAAATTTAAACCAGGGGAGAAATAGTTTTTATTTCTCTACATACCCTTTTCTACATACTTGTTCAGGCCTCTATCTTTGGTAGGTCCGCCTCTTTCTTCTCTATTATATTTTATAATTAAACATGGGATTTAAGCTGCAGTGACACAGGATAACTAGTGGCTTTCCTTTGGGCCAAGAAGGCTGCCAGAAAGTCTTTGGTGAATAAAATAAACACCAGCATTTCATTGCATAGCCACGAACTAATAAAAAATGCATTCTTAATTGCTCCCTTCACGCTTTCATGCTGATGCTAAGCATCCTGTTCTCTGCTGGCCTGTTGGAAGAGAACTCTTTTAATTTTCTATTTGAATAAGATACTATGGTAGAGAGGATTAAATAGGGTAATACATGCAGAGCGATCAGGGCAGTGCCTAGCATCTAACAGATGCTCAATAAGTAGTAACTTTCCTGAACTATAAAAGCCCTCTCCCCTGCCTGTTATCTGACTGGGGTTCACTCAAAGAGAAGTCCCCAGAATGACCTTCTAATTAGGATGAAGCTGTAGAGGATTCATAAAGCAAATGTACTTCACAGGGCCTGGTGTTCCAAAGCCTTGCAGT
>NW_007730707.1:107198-130443 GCF_000696425.1 Galeopterus variegatus
CATAAAGCAAATGTACTTCACAGGGCCTGGTGTTCCAAAGCCTTGCAGTTTCAAATATTGATCTTGAAAAAGACAGGAAATTTTCCCCAGTCTATTGAGTCTCTGTTGCAAGATAAGAATTGTAACACAGCAAGATTGCTAGCTCAAAGACAGACAAGTTACTGATTGACATGTAAAGATCCTGGGAAATTGTGGTAAGAAGAGAATGTTTGCTAAAATCAAGCCTTTGTTGCAAATTGCATTACAGAAAGTCACCTTGCTTGACTTACTGAAGGTTACCAGCTTCTACTGTTAAAGTTGTTAAACTGTACTTAGCAAAACCCCACCTATGCCTCTTCCTGTAACTTCTTGGTCTGGAGAATAAATGCAGGAAGAGAATCCCAAATCGTGGTTAATTTCCCAAATGGAAGCAATGCCTCGCTGTTGAGGGCTATGGGAGATTAACCCCTTTTTGAGGCTTCTCACTGCTCAGAAGAGATGGGCTTTGAGTAGTCTTTGGTGGCTCATCACCCAGGGGAAAAGGGGTGACAGATCCATGGCAGGCAAAGCAACATGAAGCCTTCCCTTTTGAAAGAATTTCACTGCCCTTTTACATCTTAGAGCCCATTAATCTTCAGCTGTTTTCAGTCAGAGACACCTTAAAGGAATTGAACTTGTTTTCTTGAAACATTGAAGAGTTACGTTTCACAAAATAGGATGGTTATAAAACTAAGAATTATGGATTTTGGTGTTTGTCATGGTTTCTTGACTACACATGATAAGTAGAATGTGAGCCTTGAAAAAGACCTTAGAGATCATTTATTCATTTTTGTTCATTCTCTTTGTCTTACAGGAGATTAAGATTCAGAGGAAGAAAAGCAATTTGCCTAGGGTTATGTAGACAGTTTATGGCTGAGTAAGGATGGCACCAGGGTTTTCAACCCCTGATTCAGTGGCTTTCAGATTTCCTTCCTTTACTGGTGGGGGATTCCTTGTACAGAGTTAAGGTCAAACCTTATTGTTGGGGTCTCATTCCTTCCAGGGACAGAGAAAGGAGATCCTCAGGCTGTGGAGAACTCAAGGCACAGACAGTATCCCTTACTGTTGCTAACTTCTCATGACCCACAGAGAGGGCCAGAAACCAGTGCAGACTCTCTTATTAGTCACTGGCTCCTTGGATTAGTCCAGATTTGACCTAAACCACATGCCAGTTTGCAGAATCAAGAGCAAGCCAAGGATGGGCTAGGGATGGGCAGGAAGTGATATGAGTACTCCACGTCATGCTTCTTTCAGGCAAGGCAAGGATGGTATTTTTGTAATCTTGCATTTCTCAATAAGTATTTGCTGAATAAATGAATAAATTCTCAGCCTTTCTCTGGCATCACTCTTAAACAGTATGTTAACATATACAGGGATTCTAAACCCCTGTCAGTGCATCAGACACAGTTATATTAACATGAAAAATGCAAGAACTAGACAAAATTAAGAGGTAAAAAATAAACTTGACCAAAAATTGTACTCCAAAGAAATGTGTCTAATGGACTTATTTATCTTATCCAATACAAATTCCTACTTCTGTGCTTGTACTAAAAAATCTTCCTATTTTGGCAATTTGTATGCAAAATGTACACAGCCCCTCCAGTCTGAAGGGAAGACAGACAGTAATCAAATACTCACACAAATAAATCTATAATTATAACTGTGGTGAATAGTATAAAATAGGTGAACTACCAGCTAACCATGACCTAATTAATAAAGGTCTAGCTTTCAGAACATGGGAACTCTTCTCTGTGTTTGAGTTCTGAGTTCAGTTCTAGCTGCTCCTCTTTTCAGATGGTAGCTTAAGAATTCTCCTACTGCCTCCACAGTTAGTCTGACTTTTAAATGCTATTTTCTTAGGGTCTCTTTTTCTCTTCAGAGCAGGAGCAAAAATGGACAAGCCAGCTAACCATGACCTAATTAATAAAGGTCTAGCTTTCAGAACATGGGAACTCTTCTCTGTGTTTGAGTTCAGTTCTAGCTGCTCCTCTTTTCAGATGGTAGCTTAAGAATTCTCCTACTGCCTCCACAGTTAGTCTGACCTTTTAAATGCTATTTTCTTAGGGTCTCTTTTTCTCTTCAGAGCAGGAGCAAAAATGGACAAAAAGAAACTAGATTTCTTTCACTGATGAAAGATTTATAGAATCCCTGTTGTGCGTCAGGCACTTTGCTAGAGAAGGGGATACAGTAGATAGAGAAACAGACCAGTTTCTGCTCTCCTGGGACCTACAGTCTTGTAGGAAAGGTGATGGATACCATGATTGCACAAATAAAGGTATAAATACAAATGATAAGTACCAAGTACAGGAAACTATAAAAGAATATAATTTAATTTCAATTAAAGGTCTTAAAAGGCTTCTCTAAGGATTGAAATTCACCTTAATATTTAAAGAATGTATAATAATTAGAAAAGCAAGGAGGGATGATGTCCCAGTATAAATATTGGAAAAACACTGCCATCAGGCCAGGTTGTTCCTGGAAAATCATGTGACCTGATGACTTAAACTGTGAACAGAGAGAACTGAGTATTTCAGAATAATAAGTTAGATGGCTAGGGCCAGTGAGCCAAATTTGGTCCTGTTGGCTATTATAGCTCATGAGATAAAACGGGCTTTTACTTTTTAAATGGCTAAAAAAAAAATCTAAAAAAGAATATTTCATACCATATGAAAATTATATGAAATATGGACAAATTTCAGTGCCCATGAATGAAGTTTCATCACAACCCAGATGCAGCCATTTCTTTATGTGTCGTCTATGACATCCTTCGTGCTGCAGCAACAGAACTGAGCCTCTGCAACACAGGCCCACAAAGTCTAAAATACTGCTATCTGGCCCTTTACAGAGAGAGTTTACTGACCTCTGAATTATAAGAAAGTCTTTCTTTTGAGAAGATAAAATTGTCAGTGTTGAGGTTGCTGCTTGGAAGAAGGGTTTGAATGTTTAGAGTAGTAGAATTATATTCGTTCTAGGAAACACGGCTCAGTGTTATAAAAGGGATTGGGCTGCTCACCCTCTGGTCCCAGGTGTCTCTGAGAGATAACTGAGATTTCAGTGGAAGCCTCCACTTCTATATAATACAGGTGCTTTGCCCCAACTAAGATGTGGTGGTTACTTACAAGGGTAGAGGCATTTGAGTTCCAGTTGTAGTGGCCTATCTACTCCAACCCCCCCCCCAAAAAAAAACAACAAAAATTCCCAGCATATGGGGACTCATCATCTCCTAAGTCAGTAGAGACACCCAGCATCTGATGACACCAAGGCTGCCAGGGCCCGTGATCCTTATTTCTCTCCTTCTCCTACACAGATGTAGGAAGATTCAAATGGCGGTTTTATCATTTGGTCTGCTAAAATTCTCCCTACCCCTCTCAGAGGAGCAAGATGTGAGCAATGAAGCATGCACGCTTGGTTGACCATTTTCTTCTTGTGAATCTGACAGCTTGCAGAAAAGGGCCAAGAAGTCTAAAACAGAAAATATTCCTCCTTTAATCCTCCTATTAGGAGGAACAATATAAAGAGTGAAAGAATATTTCAGGGAGAGGGAGCAGAGTGCATGAAGGCTGCAAAGTGAGAAAGAGTTAGATCTGTTTAAGAACAGAAAGGAGGCTGGTGTGGCTGGAGCTCAAAGAGCAAAGCAGAGCAATGAGGCTGGAGAGTGGCTGCAGTGAGAGCATGCCAGGCCATGGATATGGAACTCTACCATACATGCCATCAGAAATCGCAGAAGGACATTAAACTCTGAAAATGGATTGATGCTGTCAGGAGGTGTGGCCAATCATATTTTCCAGAGATAGCCACACCAAATATCCCATACCACAGGCTCTTCTTTCAATGTGAAGTAGATATTCCTCCACCAAGAGACGGGGTCTGGGATTCCTTCCCTTGGATCTGGGTGGGACTGTGACTAGATGTGATACTGCATGACTTCCTAGGCTAGGTCATAAAAAGATGCAGCTTCCACCTGGTCCTCTCAGGATACTTGTTCTTGGAACCCAATCATCATGCTATGAAGAAGCAGAGAGATCTTGTGGAGAGGCCACATGAGACGTTCTTGCCAACAGCTTCCACTGAGACCCCAGCAGACAGATATCTAGTGCTAACCTTCAGACATGTGAGAGAACAGGTCCTGAGATAATCCCAACCCCAGCTGTTGTGTCACCTCAAGACTTCCAGTTTTCCCTGCTAAAGCCCAAGACATTGGGAAGCAGAGACAAGCTTTCCCTGATTTCCTGATCCTCAAAATCCATGAGCATAGTAAAATGGTCAGTGGTGTTTATGCCACTGCTTTGCAGGGGTCAGAGAACTGGGGTACACAGAGACAGATAACCAGAATAGGCTAAAACCCCTAAAGTCTAGGTTTTCTGAAACTACTTCTTGTCAATTCACTTACTTTTTTATTTTTTAGAATGCATACTCATAATATTTCCCCTTCAGTATTTAACCTAACTCTATATAGGACTCTTTCCAGGCCTTACCCAAAGGTCCCCCGACGAATGCTGTTGCAACGGCCTCACTTCACAAGTCAATTCTTTCACAGAAACTATAAACTCAGCGTATAAACTGACAGAGCATTTGAACAAGATATTTTCACAGAATGTGTAATTTTAGCTTTCTTCTTTTCAGAGGTACATATTCTTTAAGGGAGAGGAAAAAACCTGGCAAGCCAAAATCACTGTTAGCAGCTACAGAAGATGAAAAAAAAAATGAATATTACGTGCAAATCTAGTTTTACCTAGTTGCAGGAGAACTTGGGAGAAATGAACACCTGTTCACAAACCGTCACCTTTCTCACAAACCCTGGCATAATTCACAATTCAGTCCACATGCTAATCTGATCAGAGACTGCTTTCTTACTCATCATAACCTATTTTCTTGGAGACAGATCCCTACTAGGATAGCAGGAAATTTGATGTCAATTTTAAGGTTTCCCCAAGTACTGGAAGGGAATTGCTCGGGGGTGACACATTTCCTGCCCATTACCTGCCTGGTCCATCCTTCTTGCCTTGAGACCACAGGAGGTGGCTAAGAGAAAGGAGGAAGACAGCCAACTGTCTCTCCACTCTGGTTCTTGGCCTCCAGCTTTGCAGACTCTTCATACACAAGGAGGGACAAGCAGATAATGTGTGCCCTGGTGACTGCCTTTCTTCCCATCTGAAGGGTGCGATCACCCCCAAGGGGGAGAGCAAAGTGCTCTGCTTTGTACAGAATCCTCTGCTGCTTTTTTAAGTACTGTTTGATTTACCTATAATAGTGAGCCTTCCAGATCAAATACTTTTGATTTCTAAGAATGGGTCAATTCCAATTGACTTTAGAAATTCTGCTTTCATGAAAAAACCTATTTTGTAGTCTCGTGGGATTCAGACTTGTCTAGCCCATCATATTGAGATGTTGTAGACTGATAAGGTATGCATGTGAAAGGGTCTGGAAAGCCTAAAGAGCCACATTAAAGGAAGAAGAATCTAGTTGACTCTGTACCACTAACATTTTTGAGCACTCATCAGGTGCCAGGCCACCATGCTAAAAACACATTCATAATTCTTCCAACCTGTTGTAGTTGAAAGTAACACTGTCACTGTTCTACAGTTAAGGAAACAGACCTGGGACCATAAGCAACCCTCACATGGTCACATAGCTGGGTAGTAGCAAAGCTGGGATCCAGCCCAAGTCAAACAGCTCCAGAGCCTGCACTTATCGGAATCCACACTTGACTCTGACGTGGAGCCAAGTTTGAGAATCGATGTGTAACTGCTTCCAGGTTTCATTCAGTTCTGATCAGACAGCAGACCAGCCACATACAGAACAGTTTTGTAGAATGTCCAATCTCAGCTGATGAATGATAATCATTGCCCACAATGCTTGCAATTTTTCCTCTTGACTGTCTGGATATTGTTGTTTTTAAAAACCCTTGAAAAAAGTGCTTAGCACCCAAAAATACCCCAGTGAGCTATGTAACGTAGTTCCTAATTTGAACTTGCTAGAATGGAATGCACAGCAATCACAATATCAGAAGTAGGAGTTGCCAAGGATTGGCACTGGAAGGTCTAATGTGTGATCCTCACTCTGCCCAGATTCATTTGGCTGCTTTGGACAAGTCTCCTTTCTACTCTGGACCCTACTTTCCCCATTTGTGAAATGAAGAAATGGTAGTAGGATAATGGTTTTATACCTTAGCAATGTTTGTGATGTCACCTCCAGGTTGCATGGCAGACAGAGGAGGACTAAGTCAAGTCAGGTTCCCCTGTCCCCACAGAAAACAGAACACTTCCACTGTTACTATTTTATGTATTGGGGCTCCAACTACATTGTCATTTGAAGAATGTTGCTTTAATGTTGCTTTAGTCTAGCCACCATCAGTTCCCTCCCCTCTGCACAATCTCCTAACTTCTCATAATGTTCCTTAATTTTTCTTTGGAAAACTACCCCCATCTTCACTTTTCATGGTCTCAGTGGGGGTGTCAGTCAAGGGGTCCCAAACACTTTGGACCTAGGAGTGTTTCCTTGGCCCAAGTCAAGGCAAACAGATTCTCTGGGTACATGAATTTAAAGCATGTGAGCCGTGGGGGTGTCAGTCAAGGGGTCCCAAACACTTTGGACCTAGGAGTGGTTCCTTGGCCCAAGTCAAGGCAAACAGATTCTCTGGGTACATGAATTTAAAGCATGTGAGCCAAGAACAGAAAATTGAAACAGATTCATCTCCAAAAAGACACTTGAAAAGTGCTATGAACTGAATTGTGCTCCCAACCCCATTCATATGCTGAATCACTAACCCCCTATGTGACTTTTTGGAGATAGGGCCTTTAAGAAGGTAATTAAGGTTAAATAGGTCATAATGGTGGGCCTCTGATCCAAAAGGACTGTTGTTCTTATAAGAAGAGACACCAGGAGAGGAGAGACCATGTGAGGACACAGTAAGAAGGCGGCCACCTGCAAGCCAAGAAGAGAGGCCTCACCAGAAACCAAGCCTGCCAGCACTTTGATATTAAACTTCTAGCCTCCAGAACTGTGAGAAAATAAATTTCTGTTGTTTAAGCCTCCAGGTCTGTGGTATTCTGTCATGGCAGCCCAAACAGACTAATAAAACTGGGTGCTCTGGTCTGAATGTTTGTTCCCTTCAAATCCCCAATATGGCAGTGTTGAGAGGTGGGACCTTTGAGAAGTTATTGGATCATAAGGCTCTGCCCTTATCAATGGATTAATCCATTCACAGATTAGTTGATTCATGGGTTAATGGGTGAGTGAGTTGTCATGGAAATCCCATGGAAATCCATTTCCAATTAAATACCACAAAAATAATTGTGGCTTTATAGTGAGAGTGAGGGAGCATGTTAACACATGCACTCAGTCCCCCTCGCCATGTAATTGCCTGTGCCACCTTGGACTCTGCAGAGAGTCAACACCAAGAAGCCCCTCACCAGATGTGTTCCCATGACCTTAGACTTCCCAGCCTCCAAAACTGTAAGAAATAAATTTCATTTTTTAAAATAAAATACCAAGTTTCAGGCAGTCAGTAATAGGCAACAAAAAATGGACTAATGTACTGGGATGTAGTTTTATTTTTTAGATATTCAGACCTGCCCTATCTAAGGCCGGGTATGTCAACTTTCTTTGGGATCTGTGAGTTACCACAGATCTTCCCAATAAATTCCTCATTGGCATACATTACGCAAAGCAGATTTTTGTTGCTTAAAACAAAATAATCTGGCACAGTGCTTCTTAGAAGAAAAAATAAATAAAAACCACAGCCTAGCTGGTCCCTAAAGTCTCCTCCAATCCTAGTACTTCATGGTTTTTATATTATAGGCATCCTATTTTATATTACAGTCATCTTAAGACTTAATGTTGTTTCTCTGCCATAGAAAATCTTCAGATTTAGGTTGAAAAGGAAGAAAGATATCAGGCACCTTGGCGTTTTTCTACAGGTTTCCAAATAGCTAACTAGCTGAAAATCTGGTGTATTAGTTCGTTTTTGTTGCTTATAAGAGAAACACCCGAAACTGGGTAATTTGTAATGAAATGACATTTATTGCTTACTCAGAGGTCAGGAAGTCCAAAGTCCAGGGAACGCACCTGGCGAGGGCCTTGTTGGTGGGTGGTGACAGCAATGCAGGGTGTCACACAGCAGATGGCTGAGCAGAGAGAGAGCTTCTAACGTGCTCTTCTTTTAAAGCCATCAAAACCATACCCTGACAACCATTAAACCATCAATGGATTAATTAATTCACTACGTCATGGTCCTTACAATCTAATCAACTCTTCAAGGCCTAATCTTCCAATTACCATAATAGGATTTCCCACCCTCTTAACACTGTCATAGTGGGGGTTAAGTTGCTAATAAATGGAACTATGTGGGACACAATTCAGTCCATAGCACTGGGTAATTTTCACAAAATTTCCATTTTATGTAATTGCTATGAGAATATGATTGTAGTTAAGTCTGAGGAAATTGGGAAGAGCTTTGGGACCAAAGAGCTCAGAGTTGAAACTTATCACTGCCACTTACTAGTGCTGTACCTTGTATAAGTTGCTTCATCTCTCTGAACCTCAGTTTCCCTATCTGTAAAATGAGTGTGGTAAAGGGATTTATTAAGATATTAAATTGTGTTTTATTCTACTCTATTTTTCCCTTTCATAAACCGCCGTACACATATGCACATGTGCAAATGTACATGCATTCATGTTAATGCACGTACATTAACATGAATGCATGTTCCTAATAAACCCACACACATATGCATGCACACAGAATTCCAAAACATAGCCAGGTCCTTTCGCCGTACACATATGCACATGTGCAAATGTACATGCATTCATGTTAATGCACGTACATTAACATGAATGCATATTCCTAATAAACCCACACACATATGCATGCACACAGAATTCCAAAACATAGCCAGGTCCTTTGTGTCTCTTTGACTTAGAGCCAAAAGGAGATGTCCTCAAGACAAAACCTCCCCTGGGCCTTGATTTCCCACACTCTGAGCTCCCAGAGTAATTTTTGCTGGGGATAGGGGATACCAGAAGAAGGAGAGCTCTCAATATGGACAAGAGGAAACAGGCATGCAGTTTCTACAAATAGTAGGAACCTGGGCACTGATTCCAAGAGCCATCTCCAAGGAGAGGCTGGGACCTCAGAGGGATCTCTCAGGGGAAAAGTCTAGTCTCAGCAAATTTCTCCCTCTAAGCTTAGCATTCAAGGCACTCTGCTGCCCAGATAAAGGACCATGCAAGAGTAGATAGAATGGGGATCAGTGGCTACCATGGAACACTGGGGCCAGAAGACTTGTTATTTGAATCCAGGGAAGGGGAAAAACTCCCTCCAAATGATGGGGATTGAATTTTCTGTCTTCCTGTCAAGATGAGGACTCAGTATCCAATTTCATTTGACTTGAAAGAACAATTTGACATTTCTTACACACTCAAGTGTGTATAATGAGATTCGTATGGGTTAGCTACATGATGTGGATAATTTATATCTCTTAAATTTTGTAAGTATCAAATGAGATGATTTGAGGCTAGAGACATACTACTTTTCACATAAGTGGGAAAGTGTTAACAAGTAAGAGTAGTGTAGGTTTCTATCATATTTGCTGGTATCTTCCCAGATGAGATCTTTGCTATTTATTGTGTTCCTGGGGAAAAGGTTGAGAAGAAATGAGCCAGGATAAGCTAGTCACTTTGTCTTCAGGATGAATTTTGCTTCCTTCCTGAACTATAGCCTTTGGCAAAGCTCCCTGTTTTTCAGGGCCATTTCATCATCATCATCATCATCATCATCATCATCATCATCATCGTCGTCGTCGTCGTCGTCGTCATCGTCATCGTCGTTGTCATCATCATGACTATTGTTATACTCATCATCGTTGTTGTTGTCTTCTTTTCATTTCATCATCATCATCATCATCATCATCATCATCGTCGTTGTCATCATCATGACTATTGTTATACTCATCATCGTTGTTGTTGTCTTCTTTATAGCAGCTACTTATTTTGTTGCAGACACAATTTCAAGCACTCAAATATATTACCTTATTTACTCCACACAGCGACTCTTTAATTATTTTATTATCCTCCTTTCACAGATGAGAAAAGCGTGATTTAGTGAGGTTAAGTAACATGCAAAGTTAGGGGGCAGAGCAACTTCCACTAATGCAGTGGGTTACCAGACCTCATAAGAATACCATAAACACATACTTAAATATATTTTTATGAAAAATATGCTTACTTCAGAACAAAATGTAACACAGAAATTTACATGTGATAACAAGCCCTTAAAGCAAATGTGAAAAACAAACACCTCAATTCTAAGTCATAGAATTATTGCTCATATGCTACCAAGCAGTGATTGCCTAATTCCTAGGGTCAACATAGGCTGTCATCAAATTTACTATGAGTTCTCATTGTTTATGTCATCTTATGGAACTAGATCCTTCCATGCTACTTTTCTGCTTTCCTTTTAACATTGTTTCCTCTTGATTTCTTGAGATAAACCATAGAAAAAAATTGTTTTTCTTTAAATTGACAAGAAATACACTTTACTGTTTTTTCTGACTATAGAAACAGTATCAGCTCATTATTTAGAATTAAAACATAATAGGCCTACATTTCCCAGAAAGTTAATATCTCTGAAATCTCTCATACTGAAAAGACAAACATCACCAGCAATTTAATGTACTTATTACTCCAGTGAATTTTCTTCTTCATATATATACTCATATACTGACAAATTTACAAGAGAAATATATATGTGGGTGTGTCTATGTGTGTGTTTGAGGGTACTTTAAATGGTTCATGAAAAAATTCATATTATCTTTTAATTCTATTTTTCCATGAACTTTTAAAAATACCCCTGTATATGTGTGTGTGTATATTTACTTACAAAAATGGAATTATGCAATATGTAACATTTCACCTGTTTTTAACAATTAACAATATAGTTTGGATCCTTTATATAGGAGTATATATGAATCTGCCTAATTACTTTTCAATAGAAATAATACATCTCCATGGTTAAACAAATTTCATATATAGAAGGTATAAAAGGAAAAACATCTCACCCTGTTGCAGAAGTAACTTCCTAAAAGAAGCCACTGTTCAAAGTCTCATATGTATCCCTTTGAATATGTTAAGCATATGGGAGCATATCTTATGTCTGCTTTTAATTAGTCTTAACCAAGATCATTTACTGTGGTCCTAATTTCTTCTCTTTTCTCTCTTCACGTGTTTATCTAAACTACCTATCAACCAGCAGACCTGATAGTCTGATTTCTAAACCAGTCTCTATGTAAAAGACTGGCTAAAAATAGAAACTCCAGCAGAAAGTTTATATTTCTTAAAGAGCCAAACCTTTTGTCTTCTAAATCTCCTTTGAAGCTATAACAACAGACAGTGGTTAAAATAAGAATATACAGGCTACTAAACAACCCATATATAATTCTGAATGTGATCTAATTTTTAAAAATAGGCTATAAATAGCTGTTTTCAACAAATCCCACCTACTTATTCTTAATAAAGGTGATCCCAAATTCAATTTTCATGCTTATAGATCTGCAATGGAACAGACTTTCTAGCCTGTTTATTTAATATATTCTCCATTTATCATGTGACATCGCTGTTAGTCCCAGTTATCCAAGCTAAAAGTAATTCAGAAGCCTAAATAGCTGCTAATGGTCAATGGGATTTTGAGAAAAACAAAATCTTAAAAACCATTTGATTGCATGTCTAGTCTTCTCTGCATTGCCTGCAACCATTCCTTGTTATGGAGGAATATTGATGATGTTGAGAACTTAGCTCAAGACCACATGGCATTAAACCCCACTTGACACCACAGTTATTTGTTTAGTCATTGTTGGTCTGGAATCACAGACCCTTCCGCCCCATCCTGTGCAAGTCCTGAGACAGGTAATTAAAAGAAAAAACTGAGCAGCCACTGGCAAAGTGGATGTGCTTTATTTTTAGATGCAGACTCTGCCAACCAGTGGTTCAAAACAAAGCTGTTGCCTTCCATACTGAAAGGTACACAATAGCGGCAACAAGCCGAGAGGTACATGGGTGCACATGTGCACTAACTCTACTCTTATGTAACTCATTTACAATGGATGTGCTGAATCATACCCAGCCGGATATGATGCGAGGGGGCCTGACCAAACCAACTCCACTTTTCTCACAGTTATACAGTTCCCAGGAACTCACTCAAATTCCATAGAGAAGAGTATGCACTTCTCAAGGAACTCACTCAAATTCCATACAGAAGGGTGTGCACTTCTAGAGGTAACAGGGAGTTATCAGAAATGTGCAAGCAAGGAAATGGCACACATTGGTCTGACTTTTGGAAAGGTGGCTTTTACAGCTCCAGGAAGAGGTATCAAAGTGACCAGAAGTTAGAAGTGATGCCCAAATCCATGTTCCAGGCAAGACATGAAGAAGGCTCAAATCAGGGAAGGCCCAATGGGATGAAGTGGACTAGGCAGACCCAGGAAGATAAAATCAGTAGGATTTATTGACATTATGCTAGGTAAGAGAAGCGTCAAAAACAACCTCAAAGTTTGTAGCTTTTTAGTAATATCACAGAGAAAATATGAATAGAGATGCCTTGGAATGGAGTTCTAATGCAAGGACTGGAGTACACTTGAGGATGAGAATGGGCAATAAGGAATTCCATTAAAGAGAGTTGAGGTTGGTATATCCACTGGGTATCATCCATTCCAGGTATAAAGGGAGCATCAGAATGATTCGTCATAAACATCAGGACAATTGTAGGAGAAATATTAATGACAGAGAGGGGGATTATATGAGAGAAATTGCCAAAATAGAGTGGAACATAGGGGACTCTCAATTGTAGTTCCCTGGGTCACAAGACCCCAACTTGCTTGTTATACTCAGCAAAGAGGCTGACAGTGAAATCTATCAGCTGAGCCCAGAGGAACTCCCAGAGGGGATTATGCTACTAAACTTCATCTCCTTACAAATATCCAAATGATGCCAGGGACAAAGGCTTCCCCTCCTGAAAGGAAACCTAAGAGCCAGCTTTCTCCCTGTTTTCCAGATGGCGTTACACATGACAATTAGACATGTTCAGAAAGTGCTTTCCTCTTTGCAACTGAGAGAAGTATTTTTCTTCTTTGGAGTCTGCTCCCACCTTCTCTCCCTCCTTAAATGGAATCTGATGTGTTTTTTCCCAAATTATCCATGACTGGTCCCCTGCACTGTTTGTGCTCTTTGTAGATACTCTGCAGTAAACAGATAAGGATGGGTTTCAGTGACGTGTATTTTTCTGTTGGTTTCCTTAGCAATGCCCCAGCAGTCTTCCAACTCCCCTACAAACCTGCTCTGAGTCAGCCTGCTTTCAGCTACAGTCCAGGCTCTGCCAGAACATAACTGTTAAAGCAATAATAACTCTTTTTTCTTCATGGCACTTTACAGTCTATAAAATACTTCACAGTCTTTATATTATTTTTATCTTTACAGTCAATCTCACAGAAGTTATTATCAATATCACTATTTTAAAGGTAAATAAGTCAAAACTTTCAAAAGTTTAATGACTTGCCTAGATTACATAGCATGCTGTAAGTCAGCAGAAGAGAATGAACTTGGAAACAAGTTGTTCACCTTGTACAGTAGTGGCCACTGAGTCACAGCTAAACTTCCCATGCAGTCTGAAGACTTCAGATAGGGGATATACCAGCCAAGGATGAAATAGGGGGCAGGTCTTTCCTGTGAATTAAGATATGTTCAAGATTTACTCACCTAAAATCTGGTTCATGGACGGTGATGATGAAAGGCTTCTTAATTCAGCCACTAGCTTGTCCAAGAGAGCATTAGTGGTCAAACTACAATAGTTTTTACAGTGCTCATTATATAACAATTGTACTATAGACTCATCACAGTTGTAAAATGGTCAATATATCAATTTAATTTTGCTTTAATTGTTGATTCACATTATTATGGCAAAGTATATCAAGCATAACACTGAGTTGAGTGGATCATTGAAATGGTGTAGAGTTGGTAGAACTTGTTTTGAATAATTGGTATAGATTAATAACAACTGGCATCTAAGAAAGTGTGCATCTTTGCTGGCACATGGCCATGAATGCATATGTATGGAAAGGGTTAGAGAGGGCAGTGAGGCTCTCCCCATGGTGCTGATAGGTAATGAAGTTTCAGAGTATGCAGCTATGGAGGTGTCTATAGAATCTCCGAGATACTGGACTGTGAGATTAGTATCTATGTCGCAATTAATTTTTAGTGCCCTCTTGAATCTCTTAATCTCTTGAGGAAAGCTCTAAATTTCCAGTGTCTGAATGTGAGCCACACACCCAAAAACCTGAGAACTGCTGTTCTACGCAATTAATTTTTAGTGCCCTCTTGAATCCCTTAATCTCTTGAGGAAAACTCTAAATTTCCAGTGTCTGAATGTGAGCCACACACCCAAAAACCTGAGAACTGCTGTTCTAACTTCTATTTCTGGCAAAATCAAAATGAATATTTAAGATATTTGATTTGAAAAGTCCTTAAAAGGCCATTGGAAAAAAATTACAAAGGCCATTTAGTTAAACTGTCCACCCAAATTTAGACCCTATCTGCAAGGAGGTATTCCACCTACCCCATCTAACCCATTGACAGGAATCTCATTGCCTCATAACGCAGTCTGATTTTTCTATCGCACACTACCCTATTTCTAACAAATTAAAGTGGAGTCTTATTCTGGGTCAGTACCAGCGGCCTGCAGTTCACAGATTCCCCTTCATTTTGAGGACAGAAGATCACAAGACTCCGCTTGGGTTCTTCCAGCAACAAAAAGGTCTGCTACCTCTCAGTATACTGCCTTATTATAGCTTCCAGAAGAGATAGTTAAGCCAAAAAATATAAGATCTTGGGTTTTGAAGTCTGATAATCTGCATTTTAGTACCAGCTGTGCTGCTTCCTGCTTCTGCAACTTGGGAGAAGTTAGTTAAAATGTGGGAGTGGCAATATTCCTATCTATAAATAAGGAAGGATAAAAGTAATAACATTTACCTCTTGTGCCTGTGATAAGGATTCATCGAAATAGCATATATAATGTTCTTACGGCACAGTGCTTGTCATGTAGTAACTATTTACTTAACCATAGCTACGATTAATATTCTATGCCTTGGTCTTACCTGGCTTGGTCTCATGGTGTCATGTAAAATAGATCAGTAAGCTCTTCCAAATGTGAGCCTTTTCATATATTTGAAAGCTGCTCCCATTGACACCATGTCTTCTCTTAGTTTGTTACTTAACTCACCTTCAGTAACATTTCAAAGTAAGTACAAACCAGCTACTAAGAGATGCAGCTGGAATTCAAATTCAAATCAGCAAGGCCTATACTATTTGTACTTTTCCAAGTTTTCACACTCAAAATGGTCATAATAAGAAAAAGGAAATTTGAATATCCAGTAACTAAATATGTTGAAAAAGTGTTCACACGCCATTATAAAAATAAGACTTAGACACACTTGTTTAAATCACAATTTCCCTAGATTTTCAAATAACAAATAGGAATCGAACTGCCCATTTTATTCCCCAAAAGATAAAGTATAGCAAACTGCCTAAACTATTATAAAAGGAAAAAATTGGTCTTGATCCTAATTGTGATTAAGTTACACACACACAAACACACATACACACACAGCCATTGTGAGCTTTCCTCTTACATATATAATTTTTTCAATAGAAAATAAGTGAATTCAATGAGACAATAAATTAAGGTAAATCCGATTAAGTTACACACACACAAACACACATACACACACAGCCATTGTGAGCTTTCCTCTTATATATATAATTTTTTCAATAGAAAATAAGTGAATTCAATGAGACAATAAATTAAGGTAAATCCATGCCAGAAGATGCTAACAGAATATAGGAATGTTAGAAGAATACAACAAAAAGAAAATATTATATTTAAGTTTTTCATTTCAAAAGCTTATTCAAATAAAATCACATCAGTAAAAGCAATAAGTCATTTGACTGAATCGAAAGACCCATTTCTGATTTTCTGAAGGTTTAAAAACAGTATAAGGCAGCTTGACAGCAAGAGAAGACCCAATGACCTGCAACAACAGGGGCTGAGCACTGTGGGGAAGAGAGAGGCTTCACCAAAATGATCCAGCCAGTCATTGAGAAAACAGCAATAAAAAGCCACAAGGGGAGATGGGCAGAATCCAGAGTTTCTGCAAAATACTAAAATGTCCAATTTTCAACAAAACTGCAAAAACATACAAAGAAACAGGAAAATATGACATATAGTGGTGGTGGTGGTGGGGAAACAAGTAGAATAAACTGTCTGTGAAAGCAACCGGATGTCAGATTTAACAAAGCATTCAAAGTAGCCATGAGAAATATGTCCAAAGAGTGCACACACACACACATGCACACACACACACAAAGATTAAAGAAGTAAAGGAAGGTATGATGATAGTGTTGTATCAAATAGAAAATATCAGTATCAGTAGGAGATAAAAATTATACACACACACACAAATATAACCAAATAGAAATTCTGGAGTCGAAGTCACAATAACAGAAATAAAAAATTCACTAGAGGAGCTCAACTGTAGACTTGAACTGACAGAAGAAAAATCAACTTAACGTGAAGATAAATCTATAGAGATTACACAATTCAAAGAACAGAGAGAAAAAACAATGAAGAAAGAACAGAACCTCAGAGAAATGTGGGACACTATCAGGCACACCAACATACACTTAGAATAAGTAGGATAAATTCAAAGAGATCTACAGACAAATTATTGTCAAATGCTGAGTCAAAGACAAAAAGAAAATGCTAAAAGAAGGGAAAAATTACTCATCAACCCAAATAAGAGTTACAGATGTCTTCTTATCAGAAACAAAAGAGACTGAAAGACAGTGGATAACACATTCAAAGTGTCTATTAAAACAAATAAACAAACAAACCATGCTGTCAACCAAAAATCCTATATCCAGAAAAAGCTATCTTTCAAAAATTAAAAAGTTAAAGTGAAGTAAAGACATTTTCAGGTAAACAAAACCTGATAAAAATTATTGTTTGCCAACCATTTTATAAGCAATAATTAAAGTTCACAATAGGAATATACCTAATTATCACATTTACTCCATATATATATAATTATCATAGGTCGATTAAGAAAGATAAATTAAAAAGAGAGAAAAAGAGAAAGAAATAGAGAATAGAATAGTGATTACCAAAAGCAAGGAAAGGGAGAGGGGAGGGGGGCCAGGGAAAGACTGGTAGATCGGTACAAAGTTACAAAGTTACAGTTAAGGTAGGAAGAATAAGTGCTGGTGCCTCAGGGGGACAATAGCTAATAATTATGTATTGTGTATTTCCTAATGGCCAGAAAAGAAGATCTTGAATGACATAACCACAAAGAAATGATAAATACTTAGTGGTAGATATGCTAACTTTTCTGATTAGATCATTAAACAATATATGCATGTACGGAAACAACAAATTGTACCCCATAAACGTGTGCAATGAAAAAAATAAATAAAAAGCTTTTAAAAAGTTCTCCTGGCTGAAAGGAAATGACCCCAAATAGTAATTTGAATCCAAAAAACAAAAACAAAACAGAACACCGCTAAAGGTAATTGTGTAATTATAAAGAGATGATATAAATGCACATTTCTTCTCCTTTTCTGGCTGAAAGGAAATGACCCCAAATAGTAATTTGAATCCAAAAAACAAAAACAAAACAGAGCACCGCTAAAGGTAATTGTGTAATTATAAAGAGATGATATAAATGCACATTTCTTCTCCTTTCTTCTTTAATTGATTTAAAAAGTAATTGTATAAAACAATATTGATAGCATGCATTGTTGGGCCTATAAAATATAGAAATGTGATACATTTTCCAATAAACAGTACAAAGGAGGTAGGTGGGATCAAAGCTATATTGAGTTAAGAAAATGACTACACATGTTAACTTGAATCCACGAGAACAAATAAAGAGAAGCAGAAGTGATAAATAAAAAAGGTTACTATAACAAAAACTATAAATATACACTTTCCTCCTTTCTTCTATCAGCTTCTTTAAAAGATATAAATTTATATAAAGTAATAATTATAAAAAGGTATTGATGGGTTTATAACATTTATAGATGTAATATCTATAACAATGATACCACAAGAAGGGGGAAAGAGAATAGAGTTATATAGAAATAATGTTTCTATATCTCACTGGAATTAAATTGATTATGAATCTAAAGCTGTTTCTGATAAGTTGAGATGTATATAATAAGCTAAAAGCAAACACTAAGGAAGAAAACTCAAAAAATTGAGTTTTTTGAGTCATTGAAGATATTTAAGAATGGCATTAGAAAATATTCACTTAATGCAAAAGAAACTAGTGAAGGAAAGAAAAATAGAAAAACAAAAAAGATGTGAGACACATAGAAAAAAATAAAATGGCAGATGTAATTCAACTTTATCAATAATAATATTAATGGATTAAACAATCCAACCAAATCAAAAGGCAGAGAATAGACTGGAATTTTGGAGTCTATAGAAGACATGCTTTAGATTAAAAAATACAAATATAGAGAAACTAAAATGATTTTTAAAATGTACATTGTGCAAACAGCAACCTCAAGAAAACTAGAGTGGCTATTCTAACATCAGACTAAATAGACTTGAAAACACACAAACAAAAAGTTAGTAAAAGTAATGAGGTACATTTTATAAAAATAAAAGGATAATTCATCAGAGAGATCAAGCATAACAAATGTATTCAACTAGTAACAACAATATACATGAAGCAAAATCTGACAAAAATGAAGGGAGAAATAGACAATTTCATAATAATAGTTGTAGACTTTAAAATCCTATTTTCAATAATGAGCACAACTATGCAGATTGACAAGGAAATAAAAGGCTTGAAAAACACTATAAACCAATAAGACCTAATAGGCATCTATGGATCACCCTATAAGAGAAGATTATACATTCTTCTTGTGTGCACATGAAACATTCCCTAGGATAAACAATATGCTAGGACATAAAATAAACTTTAATAAATGTAAAAGGATATAAATAATACAGGATATGTTTTCTGACCATAATGGAATTAAATTAAAAATCAATAGAAGAAAAAAAATTAGAAAATACACAAATGTGGAAATTAAACAACATACTACTAAATAGGTAATGGGTCCATAAATAAATCGAAAGGGAAGTCATAAAATACTTTGAAAAGGAAGAAAATCGAGACACAGTATACTAAAATTTATGAGATACAGCTAAAGCAGTTTTAACAGGGTAATATGGCTGTAAATACTTATATTAAGGCAGAAGAAGAATTATCTCAAATCAATAACCCAGGCTTCCATCTTAAGACACTGAAAAAAGAAGAGCAAACTAAACATAAAGCAAGAAGAAGGAAGGAAATAATAAACACTAGAGTGGAAATTTTTGAAATATAGAATATATAAACAATAGAGAAAAATCAATGAAACCAAAATCTCATTCTTTAAAAAGATAAACAAAACTGACAGATTTGTAGGTAAATTGGCAGAGAAACATAGAGAAGACTCAACTTCATAGAATAAGAAATGAAAGTACATTACTACTAACTTTACAAAAATAAAAAGGGTTATAAAGAAATGCAATAATCATTTACATGACAATAAAATAGGTAAATGAGAAGAAATGGATAAATTTTTGGAAAAACACAAACTACCAACACCAACTCAAGAAGAAATAAACAGTCTGAATAGACCTATAACAAGTGAAGAAGTTGAAATAGTAATTTTTAAAAGAATTACACAAAAATCTCAGGCCCAGATGGCTTCACCAATAAATTTTACAAAACATCTAAGGAATTAATATCAATTCTTTGTAAATTCTTCCAGAAAAATAAATGTGAAGAGAGTATTTTTCAATTCAATCTATTCTATTAGGCCAGTATTACACTGACTCCAAAATCAGACAAAGACATCACAAGAAAAGAAAGCTGTAAACAAGTATCTCTAATATATATGAATGTAAAATTTGCAAAATACTAGCAAACCTAACCCAGCAATATCTTTAAAGAGTTATACACCATGATCAAGTGGAATTTATCACAAGGATGTAAGGTTGGTTTAACATCTGAAAATCAATTAATGTAACACAGTCATCTGTCACTTAACAGTAGGGATATGTTTTGAGAAATGCGTCATTAGGTGATTTCATTTTTGTGTGAACATCATAGAGTGTACTTACACAAGCCTAGATACTATAGTCCATACACACCTTGTCTATATGGTATAGTGGATGGCTTCTAGGCTACAAATCTGTACAGCATGTAACTATACTAAATATTGTAGGCAATTGTAACACAATGATAAGTATTTGTATATATCTAAATGTATCTAAACAGAGAGAAAGAACTTTTCAGCTTTACTATCATTTTATGGGATCAGTCATATATGTGGTTTGTCATTGACTAAAACATCCTTATGTGGGGATAATAATTTATGTGTTAAATTAATAGAATAAAAAGCAAAAACACATGATTATCCTAACAGAAACAAAGCATTTGCAAAATTCAATATACTTCCATGATAAAAACACTCAACACACGAGGAATAGAAGGAAACTTTTTAAACCTCAGAGTTCCTCTATTAAAAACCATAGTAACATTATATACATAATGGTGAAAAACTAAATACTCTCACCGTAAGAACAGGAAGAAGACAAGAATGTTTGCTCTTGCTATTTTTTTCAGCATTTTACTGAAGGTCTCACTTAGAGCAATTATGCAAGAAAAAGAAATAAAAGGCATCCAGATTGGAAAGGAAAAAGTGAAACTGTCTTTAGTCACAGACATGACTTTGTATATTAAAAAACCCTAAGGAATCTACTAAAAAACTATTAAAAATAACACACAAGTTCAGCAAATTTGAGGATACAGATCGACACACAAAATCAATTGTATTTTTGCACACTTGCAATAAACAATACAAAAATAAAATTTTTAAAAAGAATTCAATTTGCAGTAGGATAAAAAAGAATAAAATAACTAGGAACAAATTTAACAGAAGATATGCAAACTAATACTATGAATACTATAAAACACTGTTGAAAGGGAATTTAAAAGGTGTTAATGAATGACAAATATTCCATGTTTACTAATCAGAAGACTTAATATTTTAAGATGGCAATACTTTTCAAATTGATCTATTGATTCAACACAATCCTTGCCAGATTCTCACCTGATTAGAAATTTGGAAACAGAATATATAAAGAAATCTTATAACTCAATGATAAAAGACAACCCAATTAAAAAATAGGAAAAGAACTTGAACAGACATTTCTCCAAATAATATATACAAATGTTTCATAAGCATGTAAAAGCATAGTTGACAGCATTAGGGAAATGCAAATCAAAACCACATTGAGACATCACCTTACTCCAGTTAGGCTGGCTAATATCCAAAAGACTGAGGATAACAAATGCTGGCAAGGATATGGAGAAAGGGGAAACCTCCTACACAGTTGGTGGGACTGTAAACATTGCAGCCATTATGGAAAATGGTATGGAGTTTCCTCAAACAACTACAGATGGAACCGCTGTATGATCCAGCAATCCCACTGCTGGGTATATACCCAAAGGAATGGAAATCATCATGTCGAATGGATACCTGCACTCCCGTGTTTATTGCAGCTCTATTTAAGATAGCCAAGAACTGGAATCAGCCTAAATGCCCATCACCAGATGAGTGGATGAGGAAAATGTGGTATATCTACACAATGGAATACTGTCCTGCTACAAAAAAGAATNCTAAGTGAAGTAAGCCAGGCACAGAAAGAGAAATACCACTTGTTCTCACTTATTTGTGGGAGCTAATAAAAATAAACACATAAATAAACAGACAAATAGGAAAAAATACACAACAATCACAACAATTTCTTAGGCTTGTTAACAGAAGAGAGCAGATATGATGTTGATGGGGGTGAGGAAGGGGGAGAGGGAGTGGGGATAGGGAGAAATTGGTAAAGGGCCAAGAAAATCAACTACATTGTGTAATGATAAACAAAATAAAATAAAATGAAGTGAAATTCCCTTCACACCCAGTAAGATTGCTACAATTAAAAAGTCAGATCACAACAAATATTGATGAAGATATGGAAAAATTGGAACCCTCCTTCACTGTTGGTGGGAATGTGAAATGGTGCAGCCACTTTGGAAGAGTGTGGAGTGTGGCAGGTCATGTTCACATAAAAGCTTGTATACAAATGTTTATAGCAGAATTAATCATAATAGCCAAAAGGTGGAAACAACCCAAATATCCATCAACTGGTGAACAGATAAACAAAATGTGGTATATCTATTCAAGGGATAATATTAGGCCATAAAAAAGAATGACGTACAGATACACACTATAAAATATATGAATCTTGAAAACATTCTAAGTGGAAAGAAGTCAGTCATAGACTAGCACACATTATATGATATTTTTACATAAAACTTGTAGAATGTACAAATCTGTAGAGACAGAAATTAGTGGTGGTTCAGGGCTGGGGTGGATGTGGAGAAGAGGAGGTGGTAATAGCCAAAGGCTATGGTGTTTCTTTTCGAGGTGATGAAATTGTTCTAAAATTAACTGTAGTGATGATGGCACGTACCTGCGAATATACTAAAAACCATCTGTATTAGTTTGCCAGGGCTGCCATACGAAATACTACAGAATGGGTGGCTTAAACAACAGAAATGTATTTTCTCACAGTTCTGGAGACTGAAAGTCCAAGATCAAGGTTCCAGCAGGGTTGGTTTCCTCTGAGGCTTCTCTCTTTGATTTGAGGTGGCCGCCCCTTGCTGCTCGGTGCTCACAGGGTCATCCTCTGTGCACACACTCAACTGTCGTCACTTCCTCTTCTGAGAAGGACATCAGTCACATTGGATTAGGGCCCCACCCTATCAGCCTCATTTTAACCTAATTGTCTCTTCAAGACCCTGTCTCCAAATACAGTTCCATTGCAAGGTGCTAGGGGTTTGAACTTCAACATCTGAATTTGGGTGGACATAAATTCGTCCCATAACACTATTAAATGGTACACTTTAAACAGATGAATTGTATGATCTGTGAATTATACCTCAATAAAGCTTTTAAAAAATAGTATAGGAATGCTCTCTTCACATGACAAAACAAACCTTAATATTATGAAATATTTGGCAGAAAGTATATGTGGATAACAGATAGGACAAGAGAAGAAAGGGACAGTTAC
>NW_007730707.1:131000-142103 GCF_000696425.1 Galeopterus variegatus
AATATTTGGCAGAAAGTATATGTGGATAACAGATAGGACAAGAGAAGAAAGGGACAGTTACGGACACTTGGAGAAAAAGTAAACTGTGTGAGAAAGTTATGAACTCGCTGTGATACTACACTTGGCCCCACAGTGTGCCACGTCAAATCACCATACTGATTCACTCATTTATCCAGTTTTTTGAGCAGCTGCTGTGTGCTGAACGTTCTTCAAAGTGTATGGCATACATTAGTAAACAAAATGAAGATCCTGCTTTCATGGAGGTTACCCTTTTGTAGGAGTAAGGACACAGACAATAAACTGAGGACAAAATACAGAAGTAAATTCAGAATGTTAGAAGGTGATATGTGCAATTGAAAAAATAAAATATTTAACAGAATGAGAGGCAGGAGGACAGGTTGAGAGGAGGCAAGGATATTGGCCGCATAGGTATCTGGGAGAAGGGTGTTTCATTCTGATGCAGCTGCCCCTGTAGAGGCCCTAAGGGAAAAGTATGTCTGAGCTGCTCAACAAATAGTGAGATGACAGACATGTCTGGAAAGATGTAGGCAAAGCAGAGAGCAGTAGGAGACGAGATTGATCTGTAATAAGAGGCAGAGCACATAGGGCCTTGAAGGACAATTGTAAGGACTTGGACTTACTCTAAGTGAGATGAGGAACCATTGCAAGGTTGTGATCAGAAAAGCAACAAGATCTTTCTTGCATTTTAGAAGGAGGCCTCTGACTTCTATGTTGAGACTGGAATGTAGGGAGGCAAGGGCAGAGGTAGGAAGAATTTGGGGGCTACCGCATGCAAAAGTGATGAAGACTGGATATTAATTTTATTTTTTAAATTGTGGTATATACTGTATATATTGAGAAGATGAGGAGAGGAGCAGAACCTGAGATGGTATAAGAGAGTTAAACCACCATCTACAAGGAGTCAAGTAGGTAATATCTAAAATTAATAAGTAAAGAAAAGGCAGCAAAATCACAGCTTTTGGAAACATTAATTTTACTGATATAAGAGATAGTGAGAATATTTTGAATTGATTTCCACTAGAGAGAGAAATGGGGGACAAAGGACAAGGGACGGCTGTTTCCTATTATGAGCCTTCCACTCCATGTTCTTCACCATATGAATATATCACTTTGATAAATTTATTTTAGGAAGGACAAGAACAAGGGTGGCATTTAACTTCATAATTAATGTTAGGTTGGGGACTTGAGCTATTGCAATAAGTTACAAAGGAAGAAAAGGCATCTAACTGTTGGGAAAGTATATATAAAATATCATTATTTGCAGATGGCAGAATGCCTAGTTAAAACAATACTAAAATATTTCAGTAAAGTGATCAGATAAAGAGGCATTTATTCCACTTACTGGTTAGTATAATGTCTTGTTTAATAAATGTTTCTCTTAAGTGCAATAGAACTATCTTCACTACTAGAAGTTCAGTCTAAGTTCAGGCTTGTTCTTTTTAATTCCTAAACACTAAAATGACCGTTCAGCTGTATCTGTGTTTTAACATTATTTATTGCTCTGAGTTCCTTTGGGAAGGAGAAAAACACTGTATCCTTCCCTCCTGGATATTTTTGGTTTAGAAGCATTTGCTGAGCAGACCAACAACAGTTCAGGCACATGCTATGCTTCAGTTGAAAGAAAAAGGCAGATCACTACAAATGGCTTTTAATATTCACTTCCCCCTATTCTGGGAAGGGAGAGTAATAAGTAGTTTCCACCTGAGTTCAAGTCAAGAAATCATGCATTCACCCATCATTCATCCACTCATTCATTCATCTACTCATTCAAGTTTTTATTGAGCAGGAGTAAATTGGGCAATGGAGATTCAAGCAAGAAGGCTTGCTCCCAGCTAGCAGTGGGCAGGTGTAAATAACTCATATCGAGGACAATTAGAGTACACTGCAGTAAGGACTAAGAGAGAGGTTTGCCTGGGGTGTTAGTAGAGGCAGACCCAGGGTTAGCAGGGATAGACAGTACTGGTAAGAGGGAGTTATAGAGAGGGAGGAAAAGAGATAAATTACATCGGCTAAGTAAAAATAATAGAAAGGACTAGTGAGCAACTAAGAAAGGAAGAAATGACAAAACATAGTGCTTCCAAGGAACTACTGGGGAAAGGTGAGAGACAGACAGACAGAAAGTTGTTCCATGGTCCTAGCTTCAAATGGCCCAGACAGGAGCCAGGCAGGTAATATGAACAAGTGGAGTGAGCTGGGTCCTGAGAACAACAAGAGAGAGTAATGCAGACCATGATGAACGAGAGCATGCCCTGCTCAAAGTGAGCTGCCGTAGCTCCTGCAATCCATACTAGGCAGGACCTAGTATTCCCATATCCTCTGATTTTTCAGCAGAAATCAGGATTTGCAGTGGGGTGAGTATGTATAGGATTAATTGTTAGTGAATTCAAATGTCTTAAAAATTATAATAATAAAATTTACTGTGCCCTCCTCTCCCCCAATAAAACCTGTAACTGGTTTCAAAGTGAAAGCTACTAGTTTTCTACCCCTGGTATAGTGGTTGAGTTCTTCTACCATTTATTACCTGTAACAAATCACTTAAATTATTTCATTTTCCTCATCTATAATTGTAACATTATTCAATTTAATTTATTTAAATTACAGAATTTTTGTGAGAACTAAATTAGGAAGTCAATGTACAGCTGTGGCATATTTAAAGCCGCTGCTTTGCTATAAAGTTATCTTTGGAGGGTATTTATCAAGGCGTATAGTTTAGTCAGCTAACTTCCTTTCTGCCATTTATTTTGCATTCTAGCAAGCAGTGTTGACCCATAACAGTTGACCAAGATTGGGTGGGTGATAGTGATGGGCTTTTCTAAAGGTAGCAAAGGAAAGGCGTTGATCTGCATACTGAGATGCAAGTGTCACACACAGCAGTTCCAGGGTCTCCAAAGAAATGGCTGTAGCTCCAAAGATACAGATGGGGACTTCAATCAGGGGTTAATTGTAGACCAGGCACATTGTGAAAGACATCCCTGCAGCACAAGAGGATCAACTAGGAATTGGATTAAGGGAAATTGGTAGAAACTGCAATTAAAGACATATGCTGGTCTCAAGGAATTTGAAAGGAATGGAACAGCAATGGCCAATGAGCAATGTACAGAAGCATCAATAGGGAGTATGCCCACAGGTCTCAATTTAGTCAGCAATCCCATTTTCAGGAATTCCTACTCTGAGCTAAATGGGGTTTATGGTAAAGAGTTTATTTAAATAAAGGTTGGCTCAAAAATGGGGTTTATTTGTTTAGAGGTTGGCTCAAAAATGTGTCTTTTATGACTATTTGTTTGATATGGCTAGATTATAAAGTACATGATGGTAAAACTTGAAGCTGAAAAGGGGGATGACCAGAGGCCAGATCACAAAAGGTCTTGGAGGCTGTGCTAGGGAATTTGGAAATTTTCCAAGGAGTTAGGGATGCACTGAAGGATTTTAGAGTATTAATCACCTATGTTAAATATAGTATGTAATAAGTAGCTTACTACTTACACTTAAGTATGAAATGATTGACGTGAAGCTGAAACACATTTAGTGGATTATTCAGTTCCCTCTGTGTGACAATGCATACACTGAGTACAATCTTTAGAATCTGCCTTTAATTAACAGCATATGTCTCAGGGGAGAAATGAAATTTAAGTTCCATATGCTCTCCCCAAACAATAACACTGCTTCTGAACTTTGCATACTGATGACTGCTCTAAGAAAGCACTAGCAGAAGACAAGGACAAAAATGACATCTCCTCAAACTTGGACTGTTACCTTATAAGATGACACCAGAGGTGAATCAAAGGGTGCATTCGTTCTGCTCCCTGCTCTCTGAAAGCAACAGCTGTTGGAGCCCAGAGAGGGCAAGAAGTGGGTGGCAGGAGAGAAGGAAGCTGCATTTTGCTGATGGACACAGTTTCTGGAAAAGATCCAATCCACAAATACTAAATGGTCAAAATGCCCAAAATAATAAAAAATAAAAAATGCCCAAAAGATGGCAGAGGAAGGTTTTCTAATTCTTGGTGTGGAAGGATCTCAGCAATTTTGCTTCAGGTTTTTTCCTTATTTCCGGATGACGGTACGAAAGTTAGTTGAGATGAAATGCCTTTGTGAATTTATCTCCCTGATAGTTCCTAAACTTCTTAGCCCCAGAACCAGAAAGTGCACAGTAAACTGAGATGATCAAACACCTGCTAAGCTGTTACCCACTGGGCATTTTCTTTACATCGAAGCCAGAAAATTGCCCAGTCTTTTCCTACTTATCTCTTTTTCCTTCAACCATTTGTCATAATCTTAAGGCAGAAAGATTTTGAAAATGACCAATGGCCAGATAGTTGTGCAATGAGTATCATTTGTTTTCTTCTTGTTATTTTTGCTGCCCCAAGTTTAGAACACCACTGTGAGCTCCTGCATCCTCTGCTGGGAAGCAGTCCGATTTATATCTAACACACTAAGCAACTCACCCTCGAAAACACACTGCTAAACATGTTGGAGGTGACATAAATCCAACTGGAAAAGCAAAAGATTGGACAGGCCCCTGAACAGGAAGTACCAGTCTCTTTTGCTCCAGAGTCATTGCAGGTGAACCTCCAGGAAAGAGTCTGGTGAAGTTAGTGCACTGTTTCAGCTTATTAAAATGTCTGAAAAGGCTTCTCCCTCTGCATCAATTTTAGATGGGTCATTGCTGAGTACCATATGGCAAATAAAAATTTCTCATATTCTCCTATATAAAATGATCTCAATATTCTCTTAAGTCACCCAGGACTCCAACAGACCATGACTAGAGAGGGATGGGGGGTGTTTGACAAACTAACATGCTAAACAAATATTTGTAATTATTATTGACGATCTCAATATTCTCTTAAGTCACCCAGGACTCCAACAGACCATGACTACAGAGGGATGGGGGGTGTTTGACAAACTAACATGCTAAACAAATATTTGTAATTATTATTGACTTAAGGATTACTACTTAAAACACACTATAAGGAATGCTATGTGACAGAAACTGATAATTGTCTACTTCTTACCCATTGTCTCTTCTTTCTTAATAATATAAATCTGATTTTGTTGGGGGCATCAATGTGCACTGATGCAAACCTGCTTTGTCCAGCCTCACTCTAAGACAGGGGTGGCCAGGTAACTAAGTTCTGGATAAAGCTTTCAGGAAGCATGCTAATTCAGTTAGGAGACTTTTTTTGCCTTTTTTCTTTTCCTCCTTCCTGCCTGAAATAAAGACTTGATGTCTAGAGCTACAGTGGCCATCTTGTACCTTGAAGATGGTGGTCACATGTTAATGATGGTAGAAAAAAAGAGAAATGTAGGACATAGAGAGTATCATAGAACCGCCATAACTGCAGAAATTCAACCTCCATATTGCCTGTATTTGAGAGAAAATAATCCTCCATCTTGCTAAACCATGTTATTTCAGGTTTCAGTTATCAGCCCTCAAATGTAGTTCCTAACTGATTCATCCTCCACATAGCGAAACAAGAAAAGCTGGACAAAAAATTTCAATCAAGTTATGAAAAATGAACAAGTTTAAATTCTATGGTTGTTGGGGCAGAGTACATTATCTGTGGAGAAGGGAATACCAGGTGCCACAGGAAAACCATGATGGGCAAGTTGGATAGGGAAAGGATATTTCCCATAAGAGAAAGCTGTAAGAGCCCAGCAGATATCACCCGTGCCTGCAAGTACTTTGCCCTTTGTGGCAATTATAAAGCTGCATTATTTATCAACATTGAATTTGCTTAGTCTGTAGGAGAAATGATTGATTGTTACAAAGTGTTTCTGGAAGATTTCTGAATCTATTTAATGAAAAATGAAATGAGATGGGATTACAAGTCGAAGTTCCTTCAGGTCAACATCAACGCCAGTTTCTCCAGAAACAGGAAAAGAGACCAACAGAGAGAAAGGTAATAAAAAGCTTTCGGTTCTTCTTTCCTAATTACCCCTAATCCATTAAAGAGCTGGAAACATCTTACAAATGCTTATTAATTAAACCACCTACCAGTCAAGTGATAAATCCAGGAGGAGACTTCTCTGCTAAAATATAGACTATGAGAGAACGCAGTGGGCAGGGAATGGATGTCTAGTTAAGCAGGAACTGGTTGAAGTCCTGCAAGGTCAACTAAAGCAGTGAGCAGAACTAACCAGAGCTATAAGAACAAGGAGAATACAGAGTTGAGAACTCTGAGAAACTAGCATGTGTGAAACCAGTGATGACCTCTTCACTCTATCCCACATACAATTTTCAACTTCCACCTCACAGTAGAATAACCACTTTGCACCCTTATTTCAGAATTCCTTATCTTCAGGAACTCTTCCAAGTTTCACCTTTGTGCTCTTTCAATTATCCATGAGCACAAATGTTTGCCAAAAATAATCATCTCCTGGTATTGTCCAATTTTCATGCTTCCCAAATCGTGTTCTTCTGAATCATGTTGCAGAAGACATTTGAATCAGCCATGATGCTTTTGGCTGCAAATAAAAGAAAATACAACTCAAAGTGGCTTAAAGTATAAAGGGAATTTGTTGTTTCTGGTTTGCAACTGAGGAGGTTTTTTTTTTTTTCCTTTTTGTCTTTTTTACTGACCGGTAACGGGATCGCAACCCTCGGTGTCACGCCCGTACCGGGGACCAACAACGGGATCGCAACCCTCGCAACTGAGGAGTTTAAAGGTGTGCCAGCTTCAGGCATTGATTTAAGATTAGGGCACTGGCTCCATTTCTCTGCAGTTCTGTTGATGTTATTCTCATCCATTTACTCTTTTCTTGGACTGGTTTCTATCCTAGTAACATAATGCTACTTCATTTGGTAGAGTGTCTGGTGACACTACTATATGTCACAGCATTCAAAGAAAAAGAGTTCCTCTTCATGCATATATCGAACAAATGCTTTGAGCTTCATCACTTACAGACACAACTAGGTTGGGCAACCACTCCTGAAAACCATTTACTCTGGTCCAAGGAATGGTGTATGAGTCAGCTTAGGCTAAGCTGTACTGCAGTAACAAGTGACCCCAAACTCTAAGTGGCTTGCAAAACAATGAAGATTTATTTCTCATTCAATTTGTGTATTGGCAGTTGCATATCAACTGAGACTTGATCCATGTCCTCTTCATTTTGGGACTAAGACTGAAAGAGTAGCCACTTTCTAGGACATATTAATCTTGTAACAAACATAAAAGAGTGATAAAAGAGCCCCATGCCAGCCCTTAAAACTTCCACTTGAAAATGGCACAGATAACCTCCACTCACATTTTAAAAGCAAAGAAAGTCATTGTCTAAGCTTGTTGTCCATAGAACAGGAAGTAAAATCCTTTTGTGGGAAAATCCTGATGAGATGAGTTTTTAACAAAATACAATCTACTGCAAATGCTATATGTTGATTGCTTAAAATGGATTGGGCCAAGCCCGTGGCACACTCGGGAGAGTGCGGCCCTGGGAGTGCAGCAGCACTCCCGCCACGGGTTCGGATCCTATATAGGGATGGCTGGTGCGCTCACAGTGCTCACTGGCTAAGCAGTGCGGCCAGTCTCAAAAAGGACAAAAAGAAAAAGAAAAAAGAAAAATGGATTGCCCATCCCTGAACCAATTACCAGGTTAAAGATAGGATTATACTTTTGTGTTTATTTCAACCAAGGTCTACCCCTCCAAGTGGTAATGGAATTAATCACATCTAGACCACGTAGGGCAGATTGAATCCTCATTTTACCAATAAGAAAAGTGAAGCTTAAAGATTATACCTGTTCAAGATTGTAGTCAGAATTCAAAACCAGAAGTCATTTAAATTGATACTCAACCCTTTCTTTTTTTTTTCCTTTTTTGTCTTTTTTACTGACCGGTAACAGGATCGCAACCCTCGGTGTCACACCCGCACCACGCTCAGCCAGTGAGCGGGAACCGGTCTCCACATGGGATCCGAACCCTCGGCGGGAGCGCCGCCGCGCTCCCAAGTGGCGCACTCTCCAGTGCGCCACCGGGCCGGCCCAATATTCAATCCTTTCTATTGAACTAAAGACTTTGACAGGCCGGCCCAATATTCAATACTTTCTATTGAACTAAAGACTTTGAATTTCTTACTACTGTATCTAAAAAAAAACCTCCTTTGCTAACTCTTTTGACTAGCAAACTTGACTAACACAGGTAGGAATTATATTGAAAATTTACTATTCTTCTCGGACAGTCAGTCTCCATCTATAGAGTAGTATGGAGGTTCCTTAAACAACCACAGATAGAAATCCCATATGGTCCAGCAATCCCACTCCTGGGGATATATCCAGAGGATTGGAACACATCAGGTCAGAGGGATACCTGCACCCGCATGCTTATTGCAGCTCTGTTTTCAATAGCTAGGTGATGGAACCAACCTAAATGCCCATCAAAGGATGACTGGATAAGGAAATTGTGGTATATATACACAGCAGAATACCACTCAGCCATAAACAATAATGAAATTCTACCATTTGCAACAACATGGATGAGCCTGGAGAAAATTATCTTAAGTGAAACAACCCAGGTACAGAAATAGAAATACCACATGTTCTCACTCATAACTGGGAGTTGAATCCATAAATAAACAAATGAACAATAAAGAAAGACAGAGAAAGAAAGAAACAACAATCACAGAAATATGTTGAACTTTTAGAAAACTAGAGGTGGAAAGGGGGAGAGAAAGGGGAGAGGGAAGGGGGCTAATGAGGAATTGGTCAATGGACACAAAGAATGGTTGCATATCGTAATGATGAATAAGCTAACTATACTGATCTAACCACCACACATTCTACACAATTATTGAAAATCAACTTTGTACCCCACATGTATGTATAATAAATAAATAAATAAATAAATAAATAAATGAATAAATGAATAAACGTATATATTTATATATATATAAAAAATTCATAGGTCCAAAATTTGAAAATCCCTATAATTTGGAGACAAAGTCAGAAAGAGTATGTTTCATCTAGAAAAACAGGCATTCTAATACAATGCAATTCAGAATATACATTGTCAACCTTTCTAAAGATTAGTTTGACGGCATCTATGAAAAAAGCCTTTAAATGTGCACATAGATTGACCCAGCAGATCTACGTACAGGAACTTATAAAAATAACCATGGAAGAGTGGGAAAATAAATAAAAATAAAAACAAATAACATTCTTATTTTTTTGTTAATTTATGTATTTATTAATACATATTTTTTTATTCTAAGATGTTACGGAACAGTTTGGGTGCAGGGGGAGAGGGAGAGGGGGAAGGAAATAGTGTGGGAGGAGGAGAAAGAAAGGGGGGGAATGTTCGAGGCCCATAGCACCCCCTTCATTCCAGCAGGGGTGACCAGGGGGCTTCCAGCAGTGGCTTGGTCATTGCTGGGCTGGATGCAGATGTCAGCCCTCAGTCCCCCACAGCCCCAACTCAGGAGCCCAGGGTGTTTTTGGTGGTGGCTCAGTGGTTGTCACTGGGATTGGTGCAGACATTGGGAGGCCCTCAGAAGCCTAGGTGCTTCTGCAGTGGCTTGGTGGTTGTCACTGGGCAGGTTGTGGATGTCAGGGGGACATGGCTGGTGCCCTCAGCTCCCCACAGCCTCCACTCAGGAGTCCAGGGCCCTTCCTGTGGCAGTTTGGTGGTCATTATGGGGCTGGTTGTGGATGTAGAGAGGCATGGCAAGGCCATTGGCCCCACCACCACCCCAGCTCCAGAACCCAGGGCATTTCTGGTGGCTGCCTGGTGGTCATCACTGGGCTGGGTATGGTCATGGGGGGGGGTGGCTGAGGCCCCAGTCATCCCCCCTCCCCACCTAGGGAGCCCTAGGGCACTTCCAGTCCTTTTAGGTTTTATAGGTATTCTTTAGTGGTGTTAGACCTTTACTAGTTAATATCAAACTTTGTCTCTGATCTGTGGGTATTTTGTTTTTTCTTTCAATTCTGTGTTGGATTATTTGGTGTTTCTACCACTTACACTCTGCACTGGAACTAATATTTTTGTCCTTTGCTTACTTCCAAAATGTGGGAATTCCTTTGGGGACCAGCACTTGAGCCCTGTGTTAGAGCTAAATTGCTGCTTTGCTGCTGATTCCCTGGGAAAGGCTTTTTGTGCAGCTCAGGTTTTAATGGTTGACCTTGTATGTACTTCCAGGTCTTGTGAGGTCTGGTACACCCAGGTTGTATGGAAACTGGTCTGGGCCTGAGTCTTTTCAGCAAACTGCACCCCCTTCAGATCTATATTCCTGACCAGTCTCCACTGAGTGGGCCTGCGCTGATTGGAGGGCAGATCAGCTGTCCATGCTGTGCCCCAGTGTTCCCCCAGTGGGCCTATCTCTCCCACCACCCACACTCCAAACACTTCCCATGGGACGGGCCATGTACCAGTCCCTTGTGATGACTCACCAGCCTCTGAGTGGTTCCGTTTTTTCAGTTGTCTATGGCCCCTTGCTCCTATGTGGGTCCACAGGAACCCTGTTAGTAGTCTTGCTGGCCTGAGGGCCACCAAGGCTCTCTTCTCTCCTGCTACTTCCAAGCAACTTCATTCAAAGGGCACAGCCAGCTCTTGCTCCATGTGTTCACCAGCTCCAGCCTTAAAGTGACTGGGGCTCAAAATGGTGGGAGCAATCCTTTCTTTCTCACATCATGGCTTCTCCTGCCTTCACAAACTCCGTAGGTCTCTCCTCCTCTTCTCCTGAATCTAGTAGCTCCAGCTTGGCTGTCATTGCTTTTTAATAGTTGTAAACTGGTTGATTTGTGGAGAGAGTGATGCTAGGGACTGTCTATTCCACCAATTTGACCAGAAGTCCTAAATGACTTTCTTAACAAAGCATAATTTTTAAATGATCTAAATATCCAGCAATATGGGATTTGTTAAGTAAGCCAGAGAATTTGCATTCAACAAAATACTATATAGCTATTTTTTAAAAATCTCGTCTGGATATTTAATGACATAGAAAGATTTTTTTAAATTGTTGTGGCAAACGTGAGTTACTAAATGGTATATGCAATGTGTTTTCTTTTGTATATACGAAATTAGATAAAATTTGGAGTTTTTTTTCTTTTTATTTATGTTTATATCCAAATTTTCCACTTCAAATATATATGACTTTTA
>NW_007730707.1:143079-148707 GCF_000696425.1 Galeopterus variegatus
TTTTTTTCTTTTTATTTATGTTTATATCCAAATTTTCCACTTCAAATATATATGACTTTTATACTAAGAGAATAAACAATAAAATTTTCTTTTTTAATGAGTCACTCTCCAAAACTAAAGCCAAGAGAAACTATGTGAAGCAGATGAGATTACCATCTGCAGAAGTAATATGCTCTAAGAATGTGTTGCTGATTAAACTAGCGTGTCTGTCATATATGATAGAGGAGATTAAAATATAACCCAAGCAATATAAGCCATACTATGTAGTTTTGTGATAGCCCAGCTAAAATGGGCATAGAAAAATGAGAAATTCTGATTAAGAACGGTCAATGTGACTCTAGCACTGCTCACTGAAAAGGTTTATAATTTTAATCACCCTTGTCAAAGAGTGAGGCAGAATATTACCCAGGCAGAAGATGGCGATTCATCCAAATGTTCTAGTTTGGTGCTTAAAATACCAGATTTTCTTTTATTTTTATTCTGTACTGACCCAGCTACCTTCTGTCTGAATTTCCTCTTTCATCAAGAAGCAAAGCCCCATGTCAATGACAAATGTTACTTACCCTTACTGGTAGAATTCCAATTGAACATGGCTACATAAGAATTATGGTCTATAAGCCAGTTTTGGGGGGAATTTAATTGGTGCTGTTGTGTTTGCCATGCTCATTTTCAACCAAGGACAAGTTAAGCCCACCAAATGGAGGACAGACAAATGGTTTCTTTCTCTTTATTAACATTTCCACTTCCTTCTACACCCGTGTTACCAAACCCAATTCCCGCAGCCCACCACCAAACAAAAATAAACAACTTGAAAGTCAAATGTTGGTGAGAAGGGAAGGCAGCTTGTTCAGGCCTGAGGAGATGGCAGTCTGAATCATCCAGTTGACTCAGGGTTTTTATGGGGTAAGAAGTGGGAATTGAAAAGCAGGAAAAAGGGAGATGTGAGCTGTGGGGGTTACATGTAAGAGGCCAGTTGCAGTCTGGTTTTTGTTCTCATCCTCGATGTTATCTTAGGGTCCTGCAGGAGTTTGATTTGCTTTAGGGGTGGAATCAGCATAGCCTTATTGATGTCTTCCTTGGTTTCTCAGGGCCTGGACAGTGTGTGCCTCATAGCAAGTCTGCAGCTCCAGGTCTGGAAGACAGCTCTACATTTATGTAAATAATATCATCCTGCCCCTTAACCAAGATTCAAAATATCAAATAATGATGGGAAAAGAGGAAGCTCAGAGAAATGCATGCTAAGCTTGCTTTTATGCTTATCTTATATTCTGCTAGACAAGTGTATTCCTATTTCTAGGATTCAGGCTGCAAGTTTGCTTTGTAAACCTCCTCCAAGGCCTAGGGGAAAAGATCAAATATGATATGAAAAATTGTTCACTCTAACAACTGCAAAATTCCCAGTGCAACCAGATGTGTTGACCAGTGTTTCCAAAATTTCATCCTGAGTTTCTTTAAACTCATGTGTAGGTATTGCCTATACTCAGTAATTTATTTAAGATATTGTATTTAGTTCTATGGGAAGAAAACTTAGAAATGTGCCTCCTCCATAATCTAACCATACTTCCACCTACTAACTCAGTGATAAATCTCCTTAACTGTAGCCACAGTTCCTGTGCACACATGGCACAGCTATATCACTGTGCCTTTATTCAGACTCTTCCCTAAGTCTTGAACACTTCCTACGTCAAAATTCTTTTCAACCACCAACTCTTAGCTTGGAAAAAAAAATCTTCCCCAGTACACTGTAGCCACAGTTCCTGTGCACACATGGCACAGCTATATCACTGTGCCTTTATTCAGACTGTTCCCTAAGTCTTGAACACTTCCTACGTCAAAATTCTTTTCAACCACCAACTCTTAGCTTGGAAAAAAAAATCTTCCCCAGTATTCCTTAACTCTAAAATTCTGGATTATATTAAGTAAAAAATAAGCTCTATAGAGGCAGATATTTTATTTTGTTCAATTATGTATCTATATTACTTGTTGTGTCTTGTGTTAAGTGTCTTGTGTTAGCAGAAAATGCAAACTGCAAGACTTTGTGCAATTGTCTTATCTCTAGCTTCATTCCTCACTATTCTAAGAGCTCATTGAGAACAGAGAAAAATGATGTTCACCTGACTCTCTCATGGTGCTGCACAACATGCATGTGTAACTTTTTAGGCTGATAGTTTTCAAACATAAACCTAAGTAGAGATAATAGCTCTAGTTCAAATAACCCAGTTTTTATTTTAACCAGTTTTTCCATATCCAACAATGAAAATCCGAAGCAATTCAAAAATGCATTATGCATGAACCAAGGATAGCATGATCTCAGGGTGTAAAATAAAATTTGTATCTCAAGTGCTACATTCCTCATTTAAAACCCAAAACTTCAATGGTTTAAAGTCCAGGTCCTAATTTAATAGATTAATTCAATGAAACCTCTCAAAATATCACTTGGAGAATGGAATTAGCAAATAACACTTCTTGCTGAAGCATAATACGTCAGGATCAGAAATATAATTTGCACTAGTTTTCAACATTTGTTTCATAACAGCCACATTCCCATTATGATAGCTGAGCTTGCTGCATTTTTTTCCAAGAAAAGTAAAAAATGCGACAGAGATAAGCACCAAGACTGTGCCAGGACATACTTATTCAAGACAGTCTTTTTAAAGAAAAATGGAGTGAGTAAAAAAGTAGTCTATGCCTCCAGATACCTCTACACCATTGAACCACAAAGGAAATTCTGGCTCATGACCACTCCTGGTATTATCTATGACATTTGCTTTTTCTCCAGAACATAGAAACTTATTTTCAAAACTATACTGCGCTTTTGGAGTTCAACAAGGGATAAGAGAATTTCTTTTTTTTCTTTAATTTTTAAAATTTATTATTAACATATTCATTCTTACAAATTGTGGTACTTCTTTATGCCCTTTACCTGACCTATGACTTCCCGAATGCCCTCTCTCCCTCCCCACTATCTCCAGTATCCTCAGGTTTGTTCTCTCCTTCTAAAAGCTCAACATATTGTTGTGGTCTTTTCTTTCTTTCTTTTCTTCATCCCTCCCTCCTTTCCTCTCTTCATCTCTCCTTTCCTTCCTTCCTTCCTAGCAGCCAGTTATGAGTGAGAACATGTGAGTGAGAACATGTGTTATGAGTGAGAACATGTGGTATTTCTGTTTCTTTGTCTGGCTTATTTCACTTAACATAATTTTCCCCAGACTCATCCATGTTACTGCAAATGGCAAAATTTCATTCCGTTTTATGGCTGAGTAGTATTCCATTGCATATATATACTACATTTTCTTTATCCAGTCATCTGTCAATGAACACTTAGGTTGGTTCCATATTTTGGCTATTGTAAATAGAGCTGCAATGAACACAAGAGTGCAGGTATCCTTTCAACATGATGATTTCCATTCCTTTGGTTATATACCCAGTAGTGGGATTGCTGGATCACATGGTAGCTCTATCTGTAGTGGTTGGAGAAAACTCCATACTGTTTTCCACAATAGCTATGCTAATTTATAGTCCCACCAACAGTGCAGAAGAGTTCCCCTTTCCCTGCATCCTCACCAGCATTTGTTATTCTTGGTCTTTTTAATAATGGCCAGTCTAACTGGGGTGAGATGATATCTCAATGACATTCTTCACAGAAATAGAAAAAGCAATCCAAACATTCGTATGGAACAACAAAAGACCCCAAATATCCAAAGCAATCCTTAGCAAAAGAAAAATAAAGCCAGAGGCATAACACTACCTGACTTCAAGTTATATTAAAAACTATTGTAACCAAAACAGCACAGTACTGACATAAAAACAGACACTCAGATCAATGCAACAGAATAGAAAACCCGGAAATTAACCCACATACTTACAGCCAACTGATATTTGACAAAGGCAGCAAGAACATACATTGGGGAAAAGACAGCCTCTTCAATAAATGGTTCTGGGTAAATTGGACATCCATATGCAGAAAAATGAAACTTGACCTGTACCTCTCACTGTATACCAAAATCAACTCAAAATGGATTAAAAACTTAAATATAAAACTTGAAGCCATAAAATTACTAAGGGAAAATATAGGGGAAACACTCCAGGTAATAGGACTTGGCAAAAGCTTTATGAATAAGACCCCAAAAACAAGCAACAAAAGAAAAATAAATGGGATTATATCAAACTAAAACGCTTCTGCACAGCAAAGGAAACAATCAACAGAGCAGAAAGACAGCCTACAGAATGGGAGAAAATAATTGCAAACTATACATCCAGCAAGGGTTTAAAATCCAGAATATACAAAGAACTAAAACAACTATATAGTAAAAGAAGAAAAATCCAATTAAAAAGTGGAGAAAGAAGATGAATAGACCTTTTTCAAAGGAAGACGTACAAATGGCCAACAGGTACATGAAAAAATGCTCAATGTCACTAGTCATCATAGAGATAATAGAATTACTTAGTTGAAAATATCATAAACAATTTGAAGTGGGACCAGGAAGACAGAAAATGTAAGGCAAAAACGATCGACAAAGAGGAGCATCATTTGCCAGGTGAGGAGCTTGTCCCCCAGAAGTGGGCAGAAATCTTATAGCTAATTCAACTCAGCCTCAGCAGGCTCAGATATTGAAGGTAGCTGATACAAAGAAGGGACTATAGTAGAAATCTGTGCACAGGGACTATTCTGTGACATGAGAGGTGTAGGGTTGTAGTCCCAAGTAGGTCTATTAAGTTTGATGAATGACTCCAGCTAGATAAAATGAGCCAAATTTGGGAGGAATCAGGGTCGTGGACAGATTGTAACTCACTGCCAGGCTCTGGATCTGTTAGGGACACAGTAATAAGCTCAGAAAATCAAAGCACAAATACAGTTTATGGACTTGAAAACTGTGTCTAGTAGGAGCAAGAAATGCCCATTTACATCACTTCTTTCTGCACAGGGTAGCAAAACTACTTTCAGCCCACACAGCTGGAATTCCTGTTACAGTGAAAGGCTAAAACTGTGGCAGAGGTTATGGGTAGACACCTGCAGGCATAAAAGTTATGAGCAGGTCCTAAAAGCAGGGATAGCCAGAGTAATAACCTCTATTGAGGGCCTACTATGTGCCAAACTTTGCACTGGATCTTTATATGAATTACCTTTTACTGCTAACATTACCACCACTACTCCATGAAACATGTACTGAGCACATATATGTGCCAAGAATTGTTCTATATGTGTTTTACATGGATTATCTTATTTAGTCCTTACAGCAACTGCATTGCTAAATACTTTGTATCCCTATTCTTCTATAAAGAAATTGGGATACATAACTGGTTAACTTGCCCTGATTTAATAACTTGGTCCCGGGTCACATAGATAGCAAATGACAGAGTGGGATTTTAATCTAGGCACTCTGAGTCTACAGTTCCAGTCACTGCTTTAGGATCTCTTCTAACTCCTAAGAGCAGCTCTTGCTATGTGCGATTTACAGTTGATGAAATAGACTGATTGAGTCTCCACGATTTGCAAAGGACGTGAAGGACCTTCTGGTGTCATTTTACAAGTCTGGAAGGGCCTTGCTTTGGATCATCTGTTAAGCAAATGCCAAGGGCACAGTGAAGATGTGCATCCCCATCTTGATCGCTGAGGACGGGCTATTTACA
>NW_007730707.1:148922-150792 GCF_000696425.1 Galeopterus variegatus
GGCAGCATTTAATGAGTGGAAGGAAAAGGGAGTGGATAGAAGTGAGCCAGTGCTACATGATGAAGCCCCAGATTGGACTTGATGTGGCTGGAGGAAGGCAGGAAGGAAAGAGTGCAGAAAGCCGGGGAAGCAAGAGGCACCACAGGCTTCAGGGTGAATTAGATCAGTTTCCTGAGGATACAGCTGATGACTTTTGTCATTTCTCAGTATATGAATCATCAGGTACCAGACAGGAACCCCTATGAGAGGTTCAAGGTGCTGCAGTGGAAATAATACTAGCACCATTTACAAGGACCCCAGAGAGTGCTAGGTACAGAACATGCATGATTTTGTTTCATCTTCACAAGGGCACTGCCAGGGTGGGTCCTAAATAAAAACAACACAAAAACCTGTACATTGAGAATTACTCCTCCTATTTTGTCTCTGTGGGTAGCCACTTTGATTTGTCCCTTGTTTGTCCTTCTAGATTTAATTTGGTGGGGGGGGGGATTTTGTAGTGTTTTGCTTTGTTTTTGCAGACATAAATAAAATTACTTATTCTTATTCACCCAAGGGAAGTAGTATTACCCACACTCCTTATACACAAGGAAAGTGAAGTTCAGAGAAATTGACTGAATCTTCCTCAGGGCTGGTCTTTGGCTGAATGCACCTACTCCTAGAGTCATTGTTGGCTACAGGATCAGTCCTGAAGTTCAAGGGTCAAGGAACACATCTGAGAGCCACCCTACATTCTAAATTCAGGGTTCCTGGTTGAGTTAGCAGGTTTGAAGATTTGAAAAAGGCCACTCCCTTGTCCTATGGATGTAAGAAAACCAGGATCTAAGCCTTTATACCACTAATGTCTGAAACTAGAGGTTTTCATGGACCATTTGGTGGGTGTCTTTTGACAAGCATCCTGGGAAAGAAAGACTGAGATATGTGTGCTTGGAATAAGATTGTCAGATAAAATACAGGGTTCCCAATTAAATTTGAATTCCAGATAAGTAACAAATAACTTTTTAGTACTATATAAGTATGCCCTGTACAATATTTAAATGTATGTCCTGTATTTATTACTGTTATTATTAACTAAATCTGGCAGCTCTAGCACAGGGAGGTGTTGAACTTGGGCCCTTAGTCCTATAAAGGACAGCTGGCCTTAGGTGTGAGGGGCTGAAGCGGCTCCTGGAGTTTGGCACGAGCTGGGGCCTATCCTTTGTATTAATAAGTCCTAAAAGTAGATGTCTCGAGTTCTAGGTTTCATAGACCTTAAGAACAGAGTTAACCACCTTGGCTATTCTGTAAATAGTTTTTCAAGCGTCTTCTCAGTACCAATTAAACTGCCACTGGAAGGNTGCCAAGGGCACAGTGAAGATGTGCATCCCCATCTTGATCGCTGAGGACGGGCTATTTACATTAGTTTGGTTGTCTACTGCTTCAAGTCCCTCAGCCTTTCTTCTCTGGGTATCTTTTCCCTTTCCTGGCTATTTCTCTCCAAATCTGGAACACAATATTTTCTATCATTCTTCCTTTCATCTCTCTTCATTACCATAAAGTGAACCTCATCACAAATAAACTCTGACCCAAAGAGATACTCTCAGAAACTTGACAAAGTCAGCCTGGGAGGTTTCTGGAATGCAGTAACACAAATGAACCTCTAAATTACTGGTATTAATCAAATGCCTCCTAAATCTCCTCTCGCTATTGCTTTCCCACATGACCACATCTGCTCAGAGCCAACTCCTTTCCTTGGCACAGTTCTTGACACCTGCTATTCTTAAGTTGCTTGATCTCATTCATAATGAGTTACTAGTCTGCCGTAGAAGAAGGGGCAGCATTTAATGAGTGGAAGGAAAAGGGAGTGGATAGAAGTGAGCCAGTGCTACATGAT
>NW_007730707.1:152525-158340 GCF_000696425.1 Galeopterus variegatus
GCTATTCTGTAAATAGTTTTTCAAGCGTCTTCTCAGTACCAATTAAACTGCCACTGGAAGGACATGAGCATAATAGTTGTTGCTTAACCTGACCAATGCAGTGTTGGCATTTCTTTGAATCTTTTGTTGCCATTAATTTAGCAGGTGTAAAATAACACCTTAATGTTGCTTTATCTTTCATTTTCCTGATTATTTTATAAATTAACATTCTCTTATGTGTTTGTTTACTATTCGTGTTTTCCTTCATGTAAAAAAATGTTTTAGTCATTTATGTTAAAAATTTGAATGAGATCACAGATTATTATAGATATTAGACTATTGTCTGTCATATTTAATAAAAATAGTTTCTGCCTTTCTCCATATCCTTTAATTTTAATTTACAGATGTTTTAATGTTTGTTCATGTAATTCTATAAAAGTTTTTTTTCCTTTGCAGTTGCCTTTAACACTTCAAAGCAATAGAAAGAAAGTTGCTATCCCTCTATGGATCTCATAAATATTTTATTTTCTGCTTGTCTATGTATGCTTAAAAATATCAGTTAGCTCTTTAATCTAGTAGTTCTCAATCTTGCCTGCCTAAGACTACCTGTTTTGTTTTTTATTTGTTTGTTTTAGTGCCCACCCCCAATACCCATGACAGACCTAATTAACCAAAATTACTCTCAAAGAACCATGAAAATATGCTTTTTTTAACTTCCCCCTAGTTGATTCTTCTGCACCTGAAACTTGAAAATCACTTTCTAAAACCATATAAAATTTATTATACATCTGTGATTTTAGGTGATAGATTGGCTTGGGATAATTTAAGCAAAAGGGCATTTGTCGGAAAGATTGGAAAGAGTTCACAGAATTAAAGTGAAATTTGCTGAGCTTGGCTTGGAGAGAGAACAGCCAGGCAGCTCTGGGGATCTTGGTAGAAGAAAACAATTAACAGACATAGAAGAAATACAGCAGCAAAATGAAGGAACACTACTGTCCTCCACCAGCACCCCACCCCCACCCCCAGAATATGAATACTTGTACAGAATATTTGTGGAAGCTCCATGGAAATGGTGATCCCTGCCTGGCACATAGTGGGTGCTCAATAAATTCTTCTTCTTCTTGCTCCAGTCACAGGTCCTTGAGACAGACTCTGATTGTCCTGACTTGAGTGACAGCCACCCCTTGAGCAGAAAAGGTCAGGGAATCTTGATTTATAGTCACACCCAACTTGCACACACAGGAGGAGAGATCATTTTTCAAAAGGAAGCTAAAATCTGTTACCATAAGAAGGGTGAATAGATTCTGAGTGGGTTAAAACAGTCATCTAACATATCATGGTATAAGCTATGGCTCTAATTTTTTTTTTTCCTAAATGGTGCTCCAGTTATTCCCAATGCCACTTTTTTATTCATCAATCTTCCCAATCTTCCTTATCTTGAGTACTTTACTGAAACATAGGTTACATTGCTATACCCAACTAGGTTCATATTGAGATTCGTATTTTATTCTGCAGACCTAGAACTAGTGTTTAGTGTTTAGTGTTACTTAAACACTAAATTTACTCCTATTTAAGATACTGGGTTTTCCCATGACCTTTAGAAACATAGAAAGAGTAAATAGGTTGTTCCTTTGCCAACTACAGACTTCAATGTCAGCAAATATGCTTGTAGTTTTCATGACCTTATTCTTTGACATGTAAACATTTTGCATTTCTCTTGAGGAATAAAAGTATGTTTGTTTAGCAATGGATTCCACTCTGTTTTTCCTTTAGGTATGATCCAGTAAGAAATTAATCATAAGATAAAGTGTTTACTTCTTTGAACTTCTCAAAAAGATGATCCCAACATTCTTCATTTGAGTTTATTTTATGGGATAGAAAGCCATAGGCAACCAAACAGAAAGGCCCTAGCAATATGTACCACTAGGTTCCAAGGTTCTTTAGCATTCAAGGGAGCCCGTCTGCTTAGTAGCCAACTAATTCTACCTGAGCCCCTATTCTATAGCGTATCTATTTGTTATACAATATCCCTATTTTGTTATGGGATTCTTCCTCCTTATTATTCCTAGGAATTCTTACAGAATAGTACCCCATTGTAACAAATCCACCTTAATTGTCATTCTCCATCTCTGACTCTGGACCACTGCTCTGGGCCCCTCTACAGGTCACCTCTCACCATCTCACAACTGTTTTGCAGGCTCTGTCTGCAAGATTTTCTCCAAGGACACAGCCCCAAGTAAAGGGCCCCTGTCTCAGCATAGCCCATGCCAGGAGGATACAGCCCCTGTCCTAATTCTCCATAGCCCAGCACATGCTAGGTTGAAATGTCTGGTAAAACTCTATTGAAATCTTGAGAATAACACGAAGACAAGGGAAATTTAAAACTGGTGTTAGACAGCACAACTCCTGGGAAGCCTGGGAGTGTTTTCCTTCCTCCCTACACACAGCCTTCGTTCAAGGGCTGCCTCACCTGCCTAAGGAGAGCTTTGTTTAGTTTTTTTTTTTTTGCCCCATTGAGTTCAATATCTTACTCCCCTCTGCCACAGAGAAATGAACCCCCTCCCCTAATTCAAGGCCCAATTCATTTCTTCAATAGGATGAGTCACAGTTAGAATATATCCTTCTCATCATGCTGAGGTTCAAACAAGTTCACTACAATGGCAGAAATAGTTCTCTGCATATGTTTATCTAGTCCTGAAAGATGTCTGGGGGCACTGAACACTTTAGTCCACAATGAACTAAACCACACCAGCTACAGCTCATGTTGACACCTCAACCTGAAGGAAGCACCAGACGTGCCTGCTGCCACTGGGTAGGGATCAGATCTTGTGATAAGCTAATGACAATTTCTAAGCCAACATACTTCCCAAGAGAAAATAGTGATTATCTGGGATAGTCCAAACTAAATATACATGAAAAAAATATAATGTCTCTCTCCTGCAAACACATGGTCCTATTTTTAAAATTCCCAACTAGTGTTACTGACAGAGCACTTTATAACCCTATCTGAACTCTTTGGTGGGCCTTGGCGGACTTTGTGGGTCCAAAGCTTCCCTGGGTACACTGATGAGCAGGCATTTGTCTTACGTGTGCATTATGAAACAATTGACTAAACGTCTCCCCAAAGAGCTGAGGCAAAAAATGCAGCCCATGAGGGAAAACAAGTCTCTGATTCCCTGGTGAAGCATGATGAGCCATGTAAGGAGGAACTTCATGAGCAACAGGCTGAACGTTCATGCTGGCAAATGGTACTTTCTGCATGCAGCAAGACCCAGCCTGAGAAACAAGTGGAACACTGGTGCCAGCAAAGGCAGATTTCTATTATCTTTGTTGTAAAGAGGCTTATCGTTAGGTCACAAAAATCTCCGTTTGGAGTAATGATTTAGAGTGCCATAGGGAATACCAACAGCTAAAGCTGAAGAGAGGACTCTGATTTATTTCACGCTGGCATTGTTTCTCTTGTGGCTTCAATCCCGGAGACAAAATATCAGTAGCAAGAGCTCGCTGTCCTGGAGAGTTCTGCAGAAGGCCCGGAGCCCTCAAAGTGGTGGGCTTCATCCCACCATTTACGAGCTAGGTGGCTGTAACTCTGGGCAAGACATTTCACTTGTCTGGACACCAGCTGGAAAACACAGCACAGTGACTGAGGATTGGCGTGTGCTTTAATAGTTTGTAAGCATGGGTCACTTGGAGGGATTGGCAGAAGTGAGCTGATAACGGGAGGGTACAATAAAGATGGCAAGAGAAAGAAGCACGAGACACCTCTCACAAATGAGTAGCCCCTGGCTGCCAGATAATCCTAGCTCCAGTTCCCTTACAGTTTATCCTTTTCACACTTTTTGCAAGTTTAAATGAGCTCCAGTTTAATTCATTGAATAGTGCTACTATAGAACAGAACGATTTCAAATTGTGGCCGAGATCTGCCCTCTAGTGGTCTGAAAATTGCAATGCCTCTTGTTATTTGTTTGTTCTTGAACTTTGTGATAATTTTTAATGATTGGGCGACCCCTGCTGTCATATTAGTAGTGTCTCAGTGTTGAGCTAAAAGGAATTTTAAGAATCATCTGGTCTGTTTCTTTTCTTAACTCAATCCTTCCAAAAATGTACTTGGCTCTTGCTTCAATACCCATCCTCCATGTAAAGATAGCAAAGTAAAACAAGATCACAGAAACTTCCCACACCTGATAAAATGGTTATTTTTTATGCCAGCAATTTATCAGCAGCAACCAGAGAGAAAAGGGGGACTACCTGAACCATAATTTTTTAGGCTTGGCATCCATGAAAAGAAAGAGATTCTGATAGCACTGGTACAACTCATTAGGCCACCCCCGCCACCCCCAAGTAGAGTTAGTCAACAAAATATTCTGAATTCAAAATAATATTCTTTAATTGAAAAAATGAATAGAAAGTGATACCTAGCTCTCAAACCAATACAAAATGGTTCCAGATAAAGGGAATACAAAATGGTTCCAGATAAAGTGGGAAGGTATCAAGGCGAATTTACCCACACTCNCTTGATGAAGGGAATACAAAATGGTTCCAGATAAAGTGGGAAGGTATCAAGGCGAATTTACCCACACTCTTTCAGAGAAACTATAAACAAAGCTGCTTTCTGTTAAAAGTGAGCAAAATGAAAATAAATAGTGCAAAAATTATGCAAATCTACTACTACAGAAATGAATAATATTGAATAAATGAATATGAATAAATGAATAATGAATAAATGAAAAAAAGACACCCCCCAACCCTGCCAAAAAAGCCCAAAACCTTCAGGAAGAAAATAAAACCCAAAGGAGAAATGTAGGTTTCTTTTGAATGCTTCATTATAGAGAAGAATTCATTAAGAACGTGAATTTAATAAAACAAGACCTCTAAGAGAAATTATAAAACAATTGACTAAGATGAAAGAAGAGATTGTAGGCTAAGAAAACAAATTGAGAAACAAAACAGTAATGTCACAGATCTAATGAATTACAAATGACAAAGGACAGAGGAATGGGGCTGAAAATGGCATGGAGAGAGAGCTGGGAATAATCATAGAAAATGCAAGATGAAAAGACAGTGATTAAAATAAAGATGAAAGATACAGAGAGAAAAAAATTATCTGCCATGAGGACAATTGATATCCTTAAAGTACAGCATAAGGAAAAACAAAAAAGAATTGAAAGATATAACCTAAAAGAAACTTCCTCAAAGGAAGAATGGTATTCACGTGATAAAAGGGTACACCTTATGTCAAGAAAAATTGATACAGAATGATATATATTGAGATATTTCCATGTTAAACTGTTCAATGTTAAGATAAGGAAAAAAATATTCTTAAGACTTTCTGGCAGAAAATGGCAAGTCAGCCAGTGGAGGGGAAAAAGTCAAGTTGGTTTCAAGTCTTTGCCCAGAGATGATAGAACAATGGTCACAGGCTTCTGAGAGCAACAGTGTGATCCAAAAATATTACACCAAGCCAGTGTCATCAAGTACAGAGATAAAAAGCAGATGTTTTCTGGCATGAAAGAGCTCAGGAAATATAGTACTCGTGAACTCTTTTTAAAACAAAACAAAGCTATTTGACAAATAATCCAGTTGAGCAGGAGAATAATAATAAAGAACTTATGAATGAAAAAGCTATGATAAAAGGAACTGGTGAGAAACACCAAGTTTATTTAATTTCACAGCTAAGGCTCATCTTGTGTGGGCACAAACAAGTCCTAACAAAGTGAAAATAATCTAAGAAAAATCTGGAGAAGAAAAAGGTGGAAGGAAGGAAGAGTAAGCAAAGTACTCTACCTCTTGGAGCAGGGATCAGCAAACTACAGCCTGTGGGCCAAATGTGGCCCCC
>NW_007730707.1:159466-160340 GCF_000696425.1 Galeopterus variegatus
CTCCCCCTCCCCAGTTTTTTCCTATTATTAACATGTTACATTTGTGTGGTGCTTTTGTTATAGTTATGAACCCATATTGATCTATGATTAACTCAGTTTTATATTAGGGTTCCCTCTTTGTGTTGTACAGTTCTATGGGTTTTGCCAAATGCATAATTTCTTTATATTCATCATTACAGTATCATACAGAATAGTTTCTCTGCCCTAAAAATCCTCTGTGCTCCACCTGTCCATCCCTCCCTCCCTCCCCCTCCTGGAAATCCTGGCGAACACTGATTTTTTCTTCCATTACCTCAGACATTTATCATTTTTTGTGTGTGTTGGGAACATTCAAATCCTCTCTTCTAGCTAATTGAGAGTATACAATAAATTGCTGTTGATTATAGTCACCCTACAGTGCTGCAGAACACTAGATATGATTCCTCCTATCTAGCTGTAATTTTGTATTTGTTAATCAACTTCCCTTTCCCCTACCTCTTCCAGCTACTGGTAACCGCCATTCTACTCCTAATTCCACGTGATCCACTTTCTCATCTTCCACATATGAGTGAGAACGTATGGTATTTCACTTTCTGTTCCTGGCTTACTTTGCTTAATGTAATGTCCTCCAAGCTCATCCATGTTGCTACTAATGACAGGATTTCATTCTTTTCTATGGCTGAATAGTAGTCTATTGTGTAAATATACCACATTTTCTTTATCCTTTTATCTGCTGATGTACACTTGGGTTGATTCCATGTCTTGGCTACTGTGAGTAGTGCTGCAGTAAACATGAGAGTGCGATTATCACTTCAATATACTGACTTTCTTCCCTTTGGACATATGCCCAGTAGTGAGATTGCCGGATCATATGGTAGTTGTATTTTTCATTTTT
>NW_007730707.1:160559-161950 GCF_000696425.1 Galeopterus variegatus
TCATCAGAATTTATTTTGTTTTTCTGATAATAGCCATTCTAACTGGATCGAGATGATATCTCATTATGGTTTTAATTTGCAATAACCTGATGATTGGTGATATTGAGCATTTTGTCATATACCTGTTGTCCATTTGTATGTCTTCTTTTGAGATATTGTCTGTTCAGCCCATTAGCCCATTTTTTTAAATCAGATTATTTATGTTTTTTGCTACCGAGTTGCTTGAGTTCATTGAATGTTCTGGATACTAGTCATTTGTTGGATGCATAGTTTACAAATATTTTCTCCTATTCTGCAGATTGTCTCTTTGTTCTGTCAATTGTTTCCTTGCTGTGAAGGAGCTTTTTAGTTTGATATAATCCCATTTGTCCATTTTTGGTTTTGCTGCCTGTGCTTTTGAGGTCTTCTTCATAAAGTCTTTGAATGAGCATGTATAATTTTTTAGAAAACAGTAAATGGATTAATTACTCAAAAATAAAAGGGTCAATTGACTGTATTTCATCTTCAACCCAGAACAGTCAGCCTGTTGGTTGGAAGCTTCCTCATGCTTCATTCTCTTGACCTCAAAATGTTACTATATATTTTGAAAATGTGATTGGAGAATTTCTATACATTCCATAATCAAGAGCTGGAAAGGTTTCTTTTTTCACTTCCTAGATCGGTCATCAAAGGAGGGTTAAGAGTCACCTGGAACAGCAGAGGGCACCATCCTCCATGTTTATGGGAATGGAATGAAAGTCTGTACCTGCCCCTCCTGCCACTTCAAAGGTGTGTGAACACTTGTAGGACCCAGTTTCTCCCTCTCCCACTCCTTCTTCCTTCCAATCCATCCTCCACACTGCAGAGCAGACCATGCCACCCTCCTGCCAACAACTCTTCTGTAACTTCCCATTGCACTCAGAACAAATTCTAAACTCCTTAACTAAGATTGGCGAGGTCCTGAGTGACCCTACTCCTGCCCTTATACTTCATGTACCACATTATACTCTGTGCTCCAGCTGCACTGGCATCTTGTCACTATCTAGAACATATTAAGCTCTTTCCCACCTCTGGACCTCTGCACTTGCTGTTTCCTCTGCTGAGCTCTTTGCATTAAGGAATCCTTCCCAATGTGTCAATGAGGTTAATTATCACCTACTCAGAGACACACACTTTGAAGACACTATCAAAAATCTCACCCACTTTATTTTCTATCACAGCACTATGTGTGTTATCTTACTTGTACTTCTCATAGTCTATCATTGTTTTATTTGCTTCATTGCTTTTTGTTTGTATCTCCCACTAGAACCTAATTTCCATGACAGCAGGGATCTACCTGTTTTCTTTATCATTACATCTTCAGCATCTAGCCTTGTGCTTGGCACTTAGTAAGTACCCACTAAATATTTGTT
>NW_007730707.1:163472-168868 GCF_000696425.1 Galeopterus variegatus
TTACATCTTCAGCATCTAGCCTTGTGCTTGGCACTTAGTAAGTACCCACTAAATATTTGTTAAATTAATGAATAAATGGGTTTGCAAAATGCAAGTACTAGCTACTCCCTCAAGGCTATTATAAAAAAGAAAAATGTGAAAGTTCTTGTTACAGGCTAAATTGTGACTCACTCCAAATTCATGTATTGAAGCCCTAACACCCAGAACCTCAGATGGTGACTGTATTTGGAGATACAGACTTTAAAGAGATAAAGAAGGTTTAAAAAGGTCATTTTAGTGGGCCCTACTCCAATCCACCTGGTGTCCTTATAAGAGGAAATTTGGTCGCATAAAAGAGATACCAGGGATGTCCAAGCACAGAGAAAAGATGATGTGAGGACACAGTGAGAAGCCATCTGTCTACAAAGACAAGGAAAAAAGCCTTAGAAAAAAACCAAACCTGCTGACACCTTGATCTTGGACTTCCATCCTCCAGAATTGTGAGGAAATAAATTTCTGCCATTTAAGCCACCATTCTGTGCTATTCTATCATGGCAGCCTGAACAAACTAGTACTGCCCTTTATAAATTAGACATTATGAAATGGGAGTAACTAATTAATACTCAAGAGAAAAATGTTTAGGCACCAATGGTGGATGAAAATGGCAAGTGTGTTTAAGCTATTCTAAGGCCCAGAAGGCCAGGGATGGCTACAAAATTTCTGGAGCCCAGGGAAAAATCAAAATGTTGGGTCCCTTGTTTAGAAAACAGGAAAAACAAGTGTTGCTAAAGATACTAAAATATAAAGCTTTCTCTTTCTTCTGTGGTCTCTCTCTCAACTCACCATGGTATTTTATATTTGTTATTTGATATTGATCTAAGAAAAATTAAAATTTAAAATTATCGTCATGAATTTTACTATTCCTCTTTGTATTGTAAAATGTTCATTTTAAGGGCAAGTATAAGAGCATTTAGCCTGGTGTGTAACTGAAATTACACAATTTGTATTTTGTAGCTCACACATGCATATGTATTTTTTGTTTATCAGCACAGTGGAAGTGCTGCAAAAAAAAAAAAAANAGTGACTGTAAATGCTCAAACCGGAGCCCAGATGTGTGCCACACCTGCACCAGTTCATTTGGAGAGGAATGGAGGGTGGGATCACGTGCTTAGGCGTCTTTTCAGTCTTACGTCTCTATTCCCAGCCTTCCTCAATAGACTCAGAGCATGGCTAGGAGCTGCCACAGGGAGTAGACGGGTAGGCAGAAGTTCAGGCTGTAACCAACTGGGAATTGAGCAAAAGGACGAGAGAAAGACCTTCCGGTGCCAACACTCCGGGGACGTGTTTGTTGACTTTTTGCTTCGCACTGAGTACTTCCAACTAGGCTTTGAAGCTAACATTTTGATGGAAGGGCCCCCAGGGGGTAAGTGGAAGAGTTCACGACCTCGTTGCTGTGTTTCTCCAGGCAACCGCAAATCCAAAGCACCTCCAGGAAGATGCCTGCATTACGTAGAAAGCGGAGGGAACTATGCAGAAAACAGAGAGAACTACTAAGAAAGTGGAGAGAGAACAACAAGAATTTAAAGAGCAAAACAAGAGAGGCTCCAGGGCAGGGCAACAGCCGTCAAAGCTGTGCCTACAAGATGTTGAAGGTGCCTCTCCTGGAAACCTTTACAGCAAACTTGTTCNAATGAAGGAACACTACTGTCCTCCACCAGCACCCCACCCCCACCCCCAGAATATGAATACTTGTACAGAATATTTGTGGAAGCTCCATGGAAATGGTGATCCCTGCCTGGCACATAGTAGGCGCTCAATAAATTCTTCTTCTTCTTGCTCCAGTCACAGGTCCTTGAGACAGACTCTGATTGTCCTGACTTGAGTGACAGCCACCCCTTGAGCAGAAAAGGTCAGGGAATCTTGATTTATAGTCACACCCAACTTGCACACACAGGAGGAGAGATCATTTTTCAAAAGGAAGCTAAAATCTGTTACCATAAGAAGGGTGAATAGATTCTGAGTGGGTTAAAACAGTCATCTAACATATCATGGTATAAGCTATGGCTCTAATTTTTTTTTTTCCTAAATGGTGCTCCAGTTATTCCCAATGCCACTTTTTTATTCATCAATCTTCCCAATCTTCCTTATCTTGAGTACTTTACTGAAACATAGGTTACATTGCTATACCCAACTAGGTTCATATTGAGATTCGTATTTTATTCTGCAGACCTAGAACTAGTGTTTAGTGTTTAGTGTTACTTAAACACTAAATTTACTCCTATTTAAGATACTGGGTTTTCCCATGACCTTTAGAAACATAGAAAGAGTAAATAGGTTGTTCCTTTGCCAACTACAGACTTCAATGTCAGCAAATATGCTTGTAGTTTTCATGACCTTATTCTTTGACATGTAAACATTTTGCATTTCTCTTGAGGAATAAAAGTATGTTTGTTTAGCAATGGATTCCACTCTGTTTTTCCTTTAGGTATGATCCAGTAAGAAATTAATCATAAGATAAAGTGTTTACTTCTTTGAACTTCTCAAAAAGATGATCCCAACATTCTTCATTTGAGTTTATTTTATGGGATAGAAAGCCATAGGCAACCAAACAGAAAGGCCCTAGCAATATGTACCACTAGGTTCCAAGGTTCTTTAGCATTCAAGGGAGCCCGTCTGCTTAGTAGCCAACTAATTCTACCTGAGCCCCTATTCTATAGCGTATCTATTTGTTATACAATATCCCTATTTTGTTATGGGATTCTTCCTCCTTATTATTCCTAGGAATTCTTACAGAATAGTACCCCATTGTAACAAATCCACCTTAATTGTCATTCTCCATCTCTGACTCTGGACCACTGCTCTGGGCCCCTCTACAGGTCACCTCTCACCATCTTACAACTGTTTTGCAGGCTCTGTCTGCAAGATTTTCTCCAAGGACACAGCCCCAAGTAAAGGGCCCCTGTCTCAGCATAGCCCATGCCAGGAGGATACAGCCCCTGTCCTAATTCTCCATAGCCCAGCACATGCTAGGTTGAAATGTCTGGTAAAACTCTATTGAAATCTTGAGAATAACACGAAGACAAGGGAAATTTAAAACTGGTGTTAGACAGCACAACTCCTGGGAAGCCTGGGAGTGTTTTCCTTCCTCCCTACACACAGCCTTCGTTCAAGGGCTGCCTCACCTGCCTAAGGAGAGCTTTGTTTAGTTTTTTTTTTTTTGCCCCATTGAGTTCAATATCTTACTCCCCTCTGCCACAGAGAAATGAACCCCCTCCCCTAATTCAAGGCCCAATTCATTTCTTCAATAGGATGAGTCACAGTTAGAATATATCCTTCTCATCATGCTGAGGTTCAAACAAGTTCACTACAATGGCAGAAATAGTTCTCTGCATATGTTTATCTAGTCCTGAAAGATGTCTGGGGGCACTGAACACTTTAGTCCACAATGAACTAAACCACACCAGCTACAGCTCATGTTGACACCTCAACCTGAAGGAAGCACCAGACGTGCCTGCTGCCACTGGGTAGGGATCAGATCTTGTGATAAGCTAATGACAATTTCTAAGCCAACATACTTCCCAAGAGAAAATAGTGATTATCTGGGATAGTCCAAACTAAATATACATGAAAAAAATATAATGTCTCTCTCCTGCAAACACATGGTCCTATTTTTAAAATTCCCAACTTGTGTTACTGACAGAGCACTTTATAACCCTATCTGAACTCTTTGGTGGGCCTTGGCTATGAAAAAAATATAATGTCTCTCTCCTGCAAACACATGGTCCTATTTTTAAAATTCCCAACTAGTGTTACTGACAGAGCACTTTATAACCCTATCTGAACTCTTTGGTGGGCCTTGGCTGACTTTGTGGGTCCAAAGCTTCCCTGGGTACACTGATGAGCAGGCATTTGTCTTACGTGTGCATTATGAAACAATTGACTAAACGTCTCCCCAAAGAGCTGAGGCAAAAAATGCAGCCCATGAGGGAAAACAAGTCTCTGATTCCCTGGTGAAGCATGATGAGCCATGTAAGGAGGAACTTCATGAGCAACAGGCTGAACGTTCATGCTGGCAAATGGTACTTTCTGCATGCAGCAAGACCCAGCCTGAGAAACAAGTGGAACACTGTTGCCAGCAAAGGCAGATTTCTATTATCTTTGTTGTAAAGAGGCTTATCGTTAGGTCACAAAAATCTCCGTTTGGAGTAATGATTTAGAGTGCCATAGGGAATACCAACAGCTAAAGCTGAAGAGAGGACTCTGATTTATTTCACGCTGGCATTGTTTCTCTTGTGGCTTCAATCCCGGAGACAAAATATCAGTAGCAAGAGCTCGCTGTCCTGGAGAGTTCTGCAGAAGGCCCGGAGCCCTCAAAGTGGTGGGCTTCATCCCACCATTTACGAGCTAGGTGGCTGTAACTCTGGGCAAGACATTTCACTTGTCTGGACACCAGCTGGAAAACACAGCACAGTGACTGAGGATTGGCGTGTGCTTTAATAGTTTGTAAGCATGGGTCACTTGGAGGGATTGGCAGAAGTGAGCTGATAACGGGAGGGTACAATAAAGATGGCAAGAGAAAGAAGCACGAGACACCTCTCACAAATGAGTAGCCCCTGGCTGCCAGATAATCCTAGCTCCAGTTCCCTTACAGTTTATCCTTTTCACACTTTTTGCAAGTTTAAATGAGCTCCAGTTTAATTCATTGAATAGTGCTACTATAGAACAGAACGATTTCAAATTGTGGCCGAGATCTGCCCTCTAGTGGTCTGAAAATTGCAATGCCTCTTGTTATTTGTTTGTTCTTGAACTTTGTGATAATTTTTAATGACTGGGCGACCCCTGCTGTCATATTAGTAGTGTCTCAGTGTTGAGCTAAAAGGAATTTTAAGAATCATCTGGTCTGTTTCTTTTCTTAACTCAATCCTTCCAAAAATGTACTTGGCTCTTGCTTCAATACCCATCCTCCATGTAAAGATAGCAAAGTAAAACAAGATCACAGAAACTTCCCACACCTGATAAAATGGTTATTTTTTATGCCAGCAATTTATCAGCAGCAACCAGAGAGAAAAGGGGGACTACCTGAACCATAATTTTTTAGGCTTGGCATCCATGAAAAGAAAGAGATTCTGATAGCACTGGTACAACTCATTAGGCCACCCCCGCCACCCCCAAGTAGAGTTAGTCAACAAAATATTCTGAATTCAAAATAATATTCTTTAATTGAAAAAATGAATAGAAAGTGATACCTAGCTCTCAAACCAATACCTTGATGAAAATAATATTCTTTAATTGAAAAAATGAATAGAAAGTGATACCTAGCTCTCAAACCAATACAAAATGGTTCCAGATAAAGGGAATACAAAATGGTTCCAGATAAAGTGGGAAGGTATCAAGGCGAATTTACCCACACTCTTTCA
>NW_007730707.1:169466-173969 GCF_000696425.1 Galeopterus variegatus
TGGGAAAAATCAAAATGTTGGGTCCCTTGTTTAGAAAACAGGAAAAACAAGTGTTGCTAAAGATACTAAAATATAAAGCTTTCTCTTTCTTCTGTGGTCTCTCTCTCAACTCACCATGGTATTTTATATTTGTTATTTGATATTGATCTAAGAAAAATTAAAATTTAAAATTATCGTCATGAATTTTACTATTCCTCTTTGTATTGTAAAATGTTCATTTTAAGGGCAAGTATAAGAGCATTTAGCCTGGTGTGTAACTGAAATTACACAATTTGTATTTTGTAGCTCACACATGCATATGTATTTTTTGTTTATCAGCACAGTGGAAGTGCTGCAAAAAAAAAAAAAAGAACTCAGCTGGTTTTATTTCACTTGACATGTGCACATCCTACCAACACTCTCTACTTCCAGCTGACTGGTGAGGAAGGAAGGACTGAAAGCAAAAGGAACTACGGGTTGCTCTGCCTTTCTCTTTACTTCTATATCATAATTTTCAGCCTAAGTGGGTGGTTAACTCATGGAAGTAACATAAGCGAGGAAGGATATGATGGGGGCCCTTGGTCATTGGTGTTTCTTTGCATTCCAGGGAACAGAAAGCACAGCCTGTGTGGGCTGTCAGCACCCCCATTTACCCAGTGGTAGATGTAGCACACTTCCCTTGGACTCTCCATGGGTCCCGCTGTACTCCGTGCATCAGGGGCACAGTTGAATTCTGTGCTCATGGGGCATCATGAATGCTGCATGTGAACAGGGCAGCAAGGAACAGCAGCGGACACGTGTATCCCATGCAACTCCTCTGTCCAGGTACATGCTCCATTGTCCCTTGGACTTGACCTACAAAACACAACTTCAAAGATAAAATTATTAAGAATTTCAAGATGGCCACAGCAGAGCATTAAATCCAGTAAACACAACTTCAAAGATAAAATTATTAAGAATTTCAAGATGGCCACAGCAGAGCATTAAATTAGTGGGGTCCTCTGAGTGTGGATCCTTGTGCAACTGCACAAATCACAAGCCCTTAAAGCCATCCCTGAAGAAAAATGAAGCCATCATTGGAAGAGCAAAGAAATTAAGGACCCCAGACCAACTGCAAGCAAATCCCCAAAGAATAAACACCCTGCAGAGGTCCTTAAAGTTTTCCTGTAAAGAAGAGCCAAAGCAAAGTTCAGTTTTCTACCCTTAACAATCATGTGCTACTAATTTCCCTAGAGGATGTATGATCTCTGGTTCAATAGACTTTGTGAGACTGAGAACCCAGAAAGACACAAACCATCTTTCTAGGGAAACTGCGTTGCTGAGTTTGCAAATACCAACTTGCAAAGCTATTTTTGGAACCCACCATATTTCTAAGGTGAAAAGTATTGCTCCTGTGAGTCCTGAGAGACCATTTGGCTCTTTAAAAAGGCAGAGACCCGTCAGGTGCCTTGTTGAGACCATTAAGAGGTAGGTGGAGGCAACCAGGTACAGTGGAATCCCTGGGCTGGAAGTGTGTGATCGTAACTCACTTTGAAACACCGAGTTTCATTTCTCTCTTTTGCAAAACAAGAGAGTTGATGATCCCCAAGGGCCCAAGCTGGGCTAAAAACAACCAAAACTGGCAAAACTTTGTGACAGAGAAGGCAGAAAGAAAAGAATGACAAAGTCACATGAAATAACTTGACAGTCAATAATGAACTAAAGACACTTTTAGGAATCACTGTGAATGGGTCCTAACCAGTCCTTTGCAGGTCTTTAAAGTCCCCTGGGCCCTACGATCTGACTTTTTCCAGGCCAACAGAGTGTGGGCCCAGGCAGGGTTGGCAGCAGCTTCGCCAGCCCTCTTGTTTTCCTGCCTGCCAAACCGGGGCAGTGTTTTTACCCTGTTATTCTCGACTCCAATGTGGGCCAGGGGAAAACCTTGAATGACCTGGGAATTCTTGGATGTTTTTATCACTACGTTTCTTCTTATTAACACATTCCTGGTCTCTCACCACCTTAACTATCTGGGAACATTAGTGGAAACAAAGCAGGCAGGTGGCCATAGGGTGTGGAAGAATGTAAGGCGTGTGGATACCTGAGATTTAGCTCTGACCCTAACACTAACAAGCTGGTGACCTCAGACAGGTCCTTTCTTCCTGTGATTATTAGTTTTTGTTTTTTCCTCCTCAGCATCTCTTCTCAGGTGATAGCACCCTGTTATTCATTTGTGGATATACCCCCCCTCTCTTATAAATCCTAAAGTTTAGGTGGGATTGACCCTTTTCTCAGATCTACCAGTAGGCTCATATTGTCCCAATCCAATCAGCAGATCCCATCCCTCTGGCCATAATTATGCATCAGAGCTAAGAATGGGACCAGATCAGAGCCGATGAGAACACTAGAGATCTGTAACAGGGCTCCTGAGAGAGAAGGGCTCTCTGTTCACTAGATTCGAAGGCATGAGCATGTGAGGCTTAGAGCTGCTATAACCATCTTGCTGTCATGAAACTGAGCCAGGCTTAGAGTAAAGCCAATAAACATATGAAGAAAAGCAGAACGAATGGAAAAGTAGAGATGCTGTGTCTCGATGCCATGTTCTGAACCTCTGCATCAAACCGTGCCCAAAGCCGAAAATCACCCCTGGATTTCAGCCAATAAATTCCTTTGTTTATTTAAGCTGGTTTAAACTGGGCTTTTGGTCATTTGCAAGGATAATAATTTTAGCTACTATACTTCACCTCTCAGGACCTCACTGTCCTCTACTGCAAAATGGATATTCTGTAGACAGTAATTATCATGGGCAGCATAATGGTGTTATCTTTTTCAGGAGTGGCCACGATTCCAAGATGGCAGCAAATAAAATTTTTCAAAATGTCAATGACTGGTTTCTTCACTCACTAAGCATCAGATTTCACAGCATCTTGTACATGTTACGTGACAACCTTATCATTGTTTGCATATAATATAAATCTGTATTTCCAGCTGAGGTCTTTCTTCTGAGTCTCAGATGCCATATCCAGCTGAATATAGGACACCTCATCTAGATGTTTTACGTCATCTCAACCTGGCAGGTCCCAAAGCAAACATGGTTCCTCCAACTCAACCCCACCCCTCTCTCATGTTCCCGATTGAAGTTAATGGCATTTGCCCAGTTGCCCAAGCCTGAAGTCTACAAGTTTCCCTTTCCTCCTTGTCTCTCTTTATAACCCATCTCATCTGCAATCCTAGTAACTTTTCTTCAGCTTACAGAGGATGTCTTTGAAACAGCTCTCCTATTTTCATCTCTCTCTCCAAATCTCCTGTCCCTTCTATTTTAGGGCTGCTGTTAGCTTTTGTCCAACCACTGAAAAAGATTTCTAAAAGATCAGAGGGGCTCTCTCCTTCTGCTTCTGGATTCTGTTCCCTCTCCTCATGCCTTTGGGCCTAGAAGTGGCAAGAGCTTTCCTGCTCCTACACCTGGGTGACCACATGATCTTTTGTGGTTCCTCTTTGTAAATAAACCTTCCCTAAATTGTTCTAATTTGAAGGTCCCATCTGTTTCCCATAGGGACTCTAAACCCTACACATTTGCTTAGGAACAATTCCCTCCCTGGAGGTTGACTCCTATGATGATTCTCTCTCCTTCCCTCTCCTCCTCTCCTAGACTTCTGCTCACACAGCCTAGACAGAAGGCCCATGCTGGGAGGGTCAGTTTTGACTTTTAGGAAATTCTGGATATTTGCAGGGAGAGGAGTGTTCTGGCCCCAACTGCTGCCAGCAATCTTTAGAATATGGGACTAGCTCCTCTTTGTCCATTATTTGGGGCCCTACGTGTTAATGCTGGAGTAACAGGAAAACTATGATGGACATCCTGTTACATACGGCCTTCTGGTGCAAGACTTAAGGAAGCTTCCAAATACTCAAAGGCTGAGTCACCATAGATCTTTCTAATGCTAGTTATTTTCTATACTAAACCTTTGCCCTGATTGCTTATGAGTGGGTGTTACCCAGGAACCTAGTTGTTGCTCCTACCTGCAGGCAAGACAGGTGAGGGAAGCAGACAAACACACCCAATCTGATGTGGTCGTAGTGAATTTTCTGCATCCAAAAATGTCATATTTGTGTAGCACGTTACAGTTTAACAAGAGCTTTTATCCCCCAGTGGCTAACACATGGCTGACTAATCAATAAATGTTTGGTAAATGACTGAAAGAACCTATGGAGTCATTTTCTCCTCCTCAAAATAACCCCATGAAGTAGGCAGAGCAGGAATTGTCATTCCCACTTTACAGAAAAGGAAACTGGGGCCCAAAGAAGTGGAGTGACTTTCCAGAGCCCACGTAGCCTGTGACTGTAAATGCTCAAACCGGAGCCCAGATGTGTGCCACACCTTCTTTACAGAAAAGGAAACTGGGGCCCAAAGAAGTGGAGTGACTTTCCAGAGCCCACGTAGCCAGTGACTGTAAATGCTCAAACCGGAGCCCAGATGTGTGCCACACCTGCACCAGTTCATTTGGAGAGGAATGGAGGGTGGGATCACGTGCTTAGGCGTCTTTTCAGTCT